>NC_092777.1:7132992-7350205 GCF_047496795.1 Chiloscyllium punctatum
AGAAGAGAAAAGAAGTGAAAAGAGAAAAGAAGAGAAAAGAAAAGAGTAAAGAAGAGAAAAGGGATAAGTGAAAAGAAAAGAAGAGAAAAGAAGGAAAATGAAGAGATAAGAAGAGAAGAGAAGAGAAATAAAAAGAAAGAAAAGAAGAGGAAACAAGAGAAAAGAGAAAAGAAGAGAAAACAAGAGAAAAGAGAAAAAAGAAAGGGGTAAAGAAGAGAAAACAAGAGAAAGAGAAAGGAGAGAAAAGAAAAGAAGAGTAATGAGAAAAGAGAAAAGAAGTAAAAAGAGAAATGATAAAAGAGGAGAAAAGCAGGGAAAAGAAGAGACAAGAGGAAAGAAGAGAAAAGAAGAATAAATGCAAAAGAAGAGAAAAGAGAAAAGAGATAAGAAGAGAAAAGAAGAGAATAGAGAAAAGACAAAAGTGAAAAGAGAAAAGAGAATAGAGGAGAAAACAAGTGTAAAGAAGAGAAAAGAGAAAAGAAGAGAACAGACAAAAGAGAAATGAAGAGAAAAGAGAGAAGAGAAAAGAAGAAAAATGAAGAATAAATACAAGAGAAAACAAGAGAAAAGGGAAAAGAAGAGAATAGAAGAGAAAAGAGAAAAGGGAAAAGACGAAAAAAGAGAAAAGAAAAGAAAAAGAAGAGAACAGATGGAAAAAGAGAAAAGAGAAAAGTAGTGAAAAGGGATAAGAGAGAAAAGAAGCAAAAAGAGAAAAGAGAAAAAAGAGAAAAGAAGAGAAAAGAGAAAATAAGAGAAAAGAAAAGAGTAAAGAAGAGAAAAGTGATAAGTGAAAAGAAAAGAAGAGAAAAGAAGAGACATGAAAAAAAATAGAAAAGAAGAGAAAAAAGAGAAAAGAGAAAAGAAGAGAAATGAAGAGAAAAGAAGAGACAAGAGAAAAGAGAAAAGAAGAGAAAACAAGAGTAAAGGGAAAAGAGAAAGGGTTAAAGAAGAGAAAACAAGAGAAAAGAGAAAAGAAGAGAAATGAAGAGAAAAGAAGAGATAAGGGGAAAAAAGAGAAAACAAGAGAAAAGAGAACAGAGAAAAGAAGAGAAAACAAGAGAAAAGACAAAAGAAGAGAAATGAAGAGAAAAGAAAAGAAAAGAGAAAAGGGGGTAAAGAAGAGAAAACAAGAGAAAAGAGAAAAGAAGAGAAATGAAGAGAAAAGAAGAGAAAAGAGAAAAGAAGAGAAAGGAGAGAAAAGAGAAAAGAGAAAGGGGTAAAGCAGAGAAATCAAGACAAAAGAGTAACGAAATGAAGAGAAAAGAAGAGAGAAGAGAAAGGATAAAAGAAGAGAAAACAAGAGAAAAGAGAAAAGAAGAGAAATGAAGAGAAAAGAAAGAATAGAAAAGAGAAAAGAAGAGAAAAGGGGAATATATAAAAGTGAAAAGGAGAGAAAAGAAGATAAAAGAGAAAATAAGAGAAAAGAAAAGAAGAGAAAAGTGAAAAGAGAAAAGAAGAGAATTAGAAAAGGAAAGAAGAGAAATGAAGAGAATAGAGAAAAGAAGAGAAAAGAAGAACAAACAAGAGAAATGAGAAAAGAAGAGCAAAGAAGAGAAAAGAAGAGAAATGAAGAGAAAAGGAATGAAAAGAGAAAAGAAGAGAAAAGAGAAAAGAGAAAAGAAGTGATAAGAAGAGAAAAGAGAAAAGATGAGAAAAGAAACGAAAAGAAGAGAAAAGAGAAAAGAAGAGAACAGAATAGAAAAGAAGAGAAAGGAGATAAGAGGACACAGAAAAGAAGAGAAAAGAAAAGAAAACAGGAGAACAGTGAAAAGAAGAGAAAAGGAGCGAACAGACAGTAGACAAAAGAGAAATGCAGTGAAATGAAGAGAAAAGAGATAATAGCAAAGACAAAAGAAGAGAATAGAAGAAAAAAGAGAAAAGAGAAAAGAAGGGAAAAGAGAAAAGAGAAAAAGAGAAAAGAAGAGAAAACAGAAAAGAAGAGAAAAGAAAAGAGTAAAGAAGAGAAAAATGATAAGTGAAAAGAAGAGAAAAGAAGAGAAAAGAGAAAAGAAGAGAAAAGAAGATAACAGAAGAAATTAGAAAAACGAATAGAAGAGAAAAGAGAAAAGAAGAGAAATGAAGAGAAATGAAGAGAAGAGTAAAGAGAAAAGAGAAAAGAAGAGAAAAGAAGAGAAATGAAGAGAAAAGAGAAAATAGAAAAGAGAAAACAAGAGAAAAGAAGAGAAAAGAGAAAAGAGAAAAAATAGAAAAGATTGGAAAAGAGAAAACAGAACTGAAGAGAAAAGCAGAGAAATGAAAAAAGAGAAAAGAAGATAACAGAAGAAATTAGAAAAACGAATAGAAGAGAAAAGAAGAGAAAAGAGGTAAGAAGAGTAAAGAAGAGAAAAGAAGAGAAATGAAAAAAGAGAAAAGAAGAGAAAAGAAGATAACAGAAGAAATTAGAAAAACGAATAGAAGAGAAAAGAAGAGAAAAGAGAAAAGAAGAGAAAAGAAAAAAGAGAAAGGTGAAAAGAGAAATGAGAATATAGAAAACAAGCGAAAAGAGAAAAGTAGAGAAAAGAAGAGAATAGAGGTACGAGAAAAGGGTAAAGAAGAGAAATGAAGAGAAAAGAGAAAAGAAGAGAAAAGAAGATAACAGAAGAAATTAGAAAAACGAATAGAAGAGAAAAGAGAAAAGAAGAGAAATGAAGAGAAAAGTAGAGAAGAGTAAAGAGAAAAGAGAAAAGAAGAGAAAAGAAGATAACAGAAGAAATTAGAAAAACGAATAGAAGAGAAAAGAAGAGAAAAGAGGTAAAAAGAGTAAAGAAGAGAAAAGAGAAAAGAAGAGAAATGAAGAGAAATGAAAAAAGAGAAAAGAAGAGAAAAGAAGATAACAGAAGAAATTAGAAAAACGAATAGAAGAGAAAAGAAGAGAAAAGAGTTAAAAAGAGTAAAGAAGAGAAAAGAGAAAAGAAGAGAAATGAAGAGAAATGAAAAAAGAGAAAAGAAGATAACAGAAGAGATTAGAAAAACGAATAGAAAAGAAAAGAGAAAAGAAGAGAAATGAAGAGAAAAGTAGAGAAGAGTCAAGAGAAAAGAGAAAAGAAGAGAAAAAAAGAGAAATGAAGAGAAAAGAGAAAATAGAAAAGAGAAAACAAGAGAAAAGAAGAGAAAAGAGAAAAGAGAAAAAATGGAAAAGATTGGAAAAGAGAAAACAGAACAGAAGAGAAAAGCAGAGAAATGAAAAAAGAGAAAAGAAGAGAAAAGAAGATAACAGAAGAAATTAGAAAAACGAATAGAAGAGAAAAGAAGAGAAAAGAGGTAAGAAGAGTAAAGAAGAGAAAAGAGAAAAGTAGAGAAATGAAGAGAAATGAAAAAAGAGAAAAGAAGAGAAAAGATGATAACAGAAGACATTAGAAAAACGAATAGAAGAGAAAAGAAGAGAAAAGAGGTAAAAAGAGTAAAGAAGAGAAAAGAGAAAAGAAGAGAAATGAAAAAAGAGAAAAGAAGAGAAAAGAAGGTAACAGAAGAAATTAGAAAAACGAATAGAAGAGAAAAGAGAAAAGAAGAGAAATGAAGAGAAAAGTAGAGAAGAGTAAAGAGAAAAGAGAAAAGAAGCGAAAAGAAGAGAAATGAAGAGAAAAGAGAAAATAGAAAAGAGAAAACAAGAGAAAAGAAGAGAAAAGAGAAAAGAGAAAAAATGGAAAAGATTGGAAAAGAGAAAACAGAACAGAAGAGAAAAGCAGAGAAATGAAAAAAGAGAAAAGAAGAGAAAAGAAGATAACAGAAGAAATTAGAAAAACGAATAGAAGACGAAAGAAGAGAAAAGAGGTAAGAAGAGTAAAGAAGAGAAAAGAGAAAAGTAGAGAAATGAAGAGAAATAAAAAAGAGAAAAGAAGAGAAAAGAAGATAACAGAAGAAATTAGAAAAACGAATAGAAGAGAAAAGAGAAAAGAAGAGAAATGAAGAGAAAAGTAGAGAAGAGTAAAGAGAAAAGAGAAAAGAAGAGAAAAGAAGAGAAATGACGAGAAAAGAGAAAATAGAAAAGAGAAAACAAGAGAAAAGAAGAGAAAAGAGAAAAGAGAAAAAATGGAAAAGATTGGAAAAGAGAAAACAGAACAGAAGAGAAAAGCAGAGAAATGAAAAAAGAGAAAAGAAGAGAAAAGAAGATAACAGAAGAAATTAGAAAAACGAATAGAAGAGGAAAGAGGTAAGAAGAGTAAAGAAGAGAAAAGAGAAAAGTAGAGAAATGAAGAGAAATGAAAAAAGAGAAAAGAAGAGAAAAGAAGATAACAGAAGAAATTAGAACAACGAATAGAAGAGAAAAGAGAAAAGAAGAGAAATGAAGAGAACAGTAGAGAAGAGTAAAGAGAAAAGAGAAAAGAAGAGAAAAGAAGAGAAATGAAGAGAAAAGAGAAAATAGAAAAGAGAAAACAAGAGAAAAGAAGAGAAAAGAGAAAAGAGAAAAAATAGAAAGATTGGAAAAGAGAAAACAGAACAGAAGAGTAAAGCAGAGAAATGAAAAAAGAGAAAAGAAGAGAAAAGAAGATAACAGAAGAAATTAGAAAAACGAATAGAATAGAAAAGAAGAGAAAAGAGGTAAGAAGAGTAAAGAAGAGAAAAGAAGAGAAATGAAGAGAAATGAAAAAAGAGAAAAGAAGAGAAAAGAAGATAACAGAAGAAAATGGAAAAACGAATAGAAGAGAAAAGAAGAGAAAAGAAAAAAGAGAAAGGTGAAAAGAGAAATGAGAATATTGAAAACAAACGAAAAGAGAAAAGCAGAGAAAAGAAGAGAATAGAGGTACGAGAAAAGGGAAAAGAAGAGAAATGAAGAGAAAAGAAGAGAAAAGAGAAAACAAGAGAAAGGGGGAAAAAGGGGTAAAGAAGAGAAAGCAAGAGAAAAGAGAGAAGAGAAAAGAAGAGAAAAGAAAAGAGTAAAGAAGTGAAAAGGGATAAATGAAAAGAAAAGAAGAGAAAAGGAGGAAAATGAAGAGATAAGAAGAGAAGAGAAATAAAAAGAACGAAAAGAAGAGAAAACAAGAGAGAAGAGAAAAGAAGAGAAACGAAGAGAAAATAAGAGAAAAGAGAAAAGAGAATGGGGTAAAGAAGAGAAAAGTAGAGAAAAGAGAAAAGAAGAGAAATGAAGAGAAAAGTAGAGAAGAGTAAAGAGAAAAGAGAAAAGAAGAGAAAAGAAGAGAAAAGAAGAGAAATGAAGAGAAAAGAGAAAATAGAAAAGAGAAAACAAGAGAAAAGAAGAGAAAAGAGAAAAAATAGAAAAGATTGGAAAAGAGAAAACAGAACAGAAGAGAAAAGCAGAGAAATGAAAAAAGAGAAAAGAAGAGAAAAGAAGATAACAGAAGAAATTAGAAAAACGAATAGAAGAGAAAAGAAGAGAAAAGAGGTAAGAAGAGTAAAGAAGAGAAAAGAAGAGAAATGAAAAAAGAGAAAAGAAGAGAAAAGAAGATAACAGAAGAAATTAGAAAAACGAATAGAAGAGAAAAGAAGAGAAAAGAGAAAAGAAGAGAAAAGAAAAAAGAGAAAGGTAAAAAGAGAAATGAGAATATAGAAAACAAGCGAAAAGAGAAAAGTAGAGAAAAGAAGAGAATAGAGGTACGAGAAAAGGGAAAAGAAGAGAAATGAAGAGAAAAGAGAAAAGAGATAAGAAGAGAAAAGAAGTGAAAAGAGAAAAGAAGAGAAAAGAAAAGAGTAAAGAAGAGAAAAGGGATAAGTGAAAAGAAAAGAAGAGAAAAGAAGGAAAATGAAGAGATAAGAAGAGAAGAGAAGAGAAATAAAAAGAAAGAAAAGAAGAGGAAACAAGAGAAAAGAGAAAAGAAGAGAAAACAAGAGAAAAGAGAAAAAAGAAAGGGGTAAAGAAGAGAAAACAAGAGAAAGAGAAAGGAGAGAAAAGAAAAGAAGAGTAATGAGAAAAGAGAAAAGAAGTAAAAAGAGAAATGATAAAAGAGGAGAAAAGCAGGGAAAAGAAGAGACAAGAGGAAAGAAGAGAAAAGAAGAATAAATGCAAAAGAAGAGAAAAGAGAAAAGAGATAAGAAGAGAAAAGACAAAAGTGAAAAGAGAAAAGAGAATAGAGGAGAAAACAAGTGTAAAGAAGAGAAAAGAGAAAAGAAGAGAAAAGAAGTGAAAAGAGAAAAGAAGAGAAAAGAAAAGAGTAAAGAAGAGAAAAGGGATAAGTGAAAAGAAAAGAAGAGAAAAGAAGGAAAATGAAGAGATAAGAAGAGAAGAGAAGAGAAATAAAAAGAAAGAAAAGAAGAGGAAACAAGAGAAAAGAGAAAAGAAGAGAAAACAAGAGAAAAGAGAAAAAAGAAAGGGGTAAAGAAGAGAAAACAAGAGAAAGAGAAAGGAGAGAAAAGAAAAGAAGAGTAATGAGAAAAGAGAAAAGAAGTAAAAAGAGAAATGATAAAAGAGGAGAAAAGCAGGGAAAAGAAGAGACAAGAGGAAAGAAGAGAAAAGAAGAATAAATGCAAAAGAAGAGAAAAGAGAAAAGAGATAAGAAGAGAAAAGAAGAGAATAGAGAAAAGACAAAAGTGAAAAGAGAAAAGAGAATAGAGGAGAAAACAAGTGTAAAGAAGAGAAAAGAGAAAAGAAGAGAACAGACAAAAGAGAAATGAAGAGAAAAGAGAGAAGAGAAAAGAAGAAAAATGAAGAATAAATACAAGAGAAAACAAGAGAAAAGGGAAAAGAAGAGAATAGAAGAGAAAAGAGAAAAGGGAAAAGACGAAAAAAGAGAAAAGAAAAGAAAAAGAAGAGAACAGATGGAAAAAGAGAAAAGAGAAAAGTAGTGAAAAGGGATAAGAGAGAAAAGAAGCAAAAAGAGAAAAGAGAAAAAAGAGAAAAGAAGAGAAAAGAGAAAATAAGAGAAAAGAAAAGAGTAAAGAAGAGAAAAGTGATAAGTGAAAAGAAAAGAAGAGAAAAGAAGAGACATGAAAAAAAATAGAAAAGAAGAGAAAAAAGAGAAAAGAGAAAAGAAGAGAAATGAAGAGAAAAGAAGAGACAAGAGAAAAGAGAAAAGAAGAGAAAACAAGAGTAAAGGGAAAAGAGAAAGGGTTAAAGAAGAGAAAACAAGAGAAAAGAGAAAAGAAGAGAAATGAAGAGAAAAGAAGAGATAAGGGGAAAAAAGAGAAAACAAGAGAAAAGAGAACAGAGAAAAGAAGAGAAAACAAGAGAAAAGACAAAAGAAGAGAAATGAAGAGAAAAGAAAAGAAAAGAGAAAAGGGGGTAAAGAAGAGAAAACAAGAGAAAAGAGAAAAGAAGAGAAATGAAGAGAAAAGAAGAGAAAAGAGAAAAGAAGAGAAAGGAGAGAAAAGAGAAAAGAGAAAGGGGTAAAGCAGAGAAATCAAGACAAAAGAGTAACGAAATGAAGAGAAAAGAAGAGAGAAGAGAAAGGATAAAAGAAGAGAAAACAAGAGAAAAGAGAAAAGAAGAGAAATGAAGAGACAAGAAAGAATAGAAAAGAGAAAAGAAGAGAAAAGGGGAATATATAAAAGTGAAAAGGAGAGAAAAGAAGATAAAAGAGAAAATAAGAGAAAAGAAAAGAAGAGAAAAGTGAAAAGAGAAAAGAAGAGAATTAGAAAAGGAAAGAAGAGAAATGAAGAGAATAGAGAAAAGAAGAGAAAAGAAGAACAAACAAGAGAAATGAGAAAAGAAGAGCAAAGAAGAGAAAAGAAGAGAAATGAAGAGAAAAGGAATGAAAAGAGAAAAGAAGAGAAAAGAGAAAAGAGAAAAGAAGTGATAAGAAGAGAAAAGAGAAAAGATGAGAAAAGAAACGAAAAGAAGAGAAAAGAGAAAAGAAGAGAACAGAATAGAAAAGAAGAGAAAGGAGATAAGAGGACACAGAAAAGAAGAGAAAAGAAAAGAAAACAGGAGAACAGTGAAAAGAAGAGAAAAGGAGCGAACAGACAGTAGACAAAAGAGAAATGCAGTGAAATGAAGAGAAAAGAGATAATAGCAAAGACAAAAGAAGAGAATAGAAGAAAAAAGAGAAAAGAGAAAAGAAGGGAAAAGAGAAAAGAGAAAAAGAGAAAAGAAGAGAAAACAGAAAAGAAGAGAAAAGAAAAGAGTAAAGAAGAGAAAAATGATAAGTGAAAAGAAGAGAAAAGAAGAGAAAAGAGAAAAGAAGAGAAAAGAAGATAACAGAAGAAATTAGAAAAACGAATAGAAGAGAAAAGAGAAAAGAAGAGAAATGAAGAGAAAAGTAGAGAAAAGAAGAGAAATGAAGAGAAAAGAGAAAATAGAAAAGAGAAAACAAGAGAAAAGAAGAGAAAAGTGAAAAGAGAAAAAATAGAAAAGATTGGAAAAGAGAAAACAGAACAGAAGAGAAAAGCAGAGAAATGAAAAAAGAGAAAAGAAGAGAAAAGAAGATAACAGAAGAAATTAGAAAAACGAATAGAAGAGGAAAGAAGAGAAAAGAGGTAAGAAGAGTAAAGAAGAGAAAAGAAGAGAAATGAAAAAAGAGAAAAGAAGAGAAAAGAAGATAACAGAAGAAATTAGAAAAACGAATAGAAGAGAAAAGAAGAGAAAAGAGAAAAGAAGAGAAAATAAAAAAGAGAAAGGTGAAAAGAGAACTGAGAATATAGAAAACAAGCGAAAAGAGAAAAGTAGAGAAAAGAAGAGAATAGAGGTACGAGAAAAGGGAAAAGAAGAGAAATGAAGAGAAAAGAGAAAAGAGATAAGAAGAGAAAAGAAGTGAAAAGAGAAAAGAAGAGAAAAGAAAAGAGTAAAGAAGAGAAAAGGGATAAGTGAAAAGAAAAGAAGAGAAAAGAAGGAAAATGAAGAGATAAGAAGAGAAGAGAAGAGAAATAAAAAGAAAGAAAAGAAGAGGAAACAAGAGAAAAGAGAAAAGAAGAGAAAACAAGAGAAAAGAGAAAAAAGAAAGGGGTAAAGAAGAGAAAACAAGAGAAAGAGAAAGGAGAGAAAAGAAAAGAAGAGTAATGAGAAAAGAGAAAAGAAGTAAAAAGAGAAATGATAAAAGAGGAGAAAAGCAGGGAAAAGAAGAGACAAGAGGAAAGAAGAGAAAAGAAGAATAAATGCAAAAGAAGAGAAAAGAGAAAAGAGATAAGAAGAGAAAAGAAGAGAATAGAGAAAAGACAAAAGTGAAAAGAGAAAAGAGAATAGAGGAGAAAACAAGTGTAAAGAAGAGAAAAGAGAAAAGAAGAGAACAGACAAAAGAGAAATGAAGAGAAAAGAGATAAGAGAAAAGAAGAAAAATGAAGAATAAATACAAGAGAAAACAAGAGAAAAGGGAAAAGAAGAGAATAGAAGAGAAAAGAGAAAAGGGAAAAGACGAAAAAAGAGAAAAGAAAAGAGAAAAGAAGAGAACAGATGGAAAAAGAGAAA
Organism: Chiloscyllium punctatum; assembly: GCF_047496795.1. Classification (NCBI taxonomy): domain Eukaryota; kingdom Metazoa; phylum Chordata; class Chondrichthyes; order Orectolobiformes; family Hemiscylliidae; genus Chiloscyllium; species Chiloscyllium punctatum. The sequence goes on from NC_092777.1 coordinate 7,142,285, forward strand.
AGAGAAAAGTAGTGAAAAGGGATAAGAGAGAAAAGAAGCAAAAAGAGAAAAGAGAAAAAAGAGAAAAGAAGAGAAAAGAGAAAATAAGAGAAAAGAAAAGAGTAAAGAAGAGAAAAGTGATAAGTGAAAAGAAAAGAAGAGAAAAGAAGAGACATGAAAAAAAAATAGAAAAGAAGAGAAAAAAGAGAAAAGAGAAAAGAAGAGAAATGAAGAGAAAAGAAGAGACAAGAGAAAAGAGAAAAGAAGAGAAAACAAGAGAAAAGGGAAAAGAGAAAGGGTTAAAGAAGAGAAAACAAGAGAAAAGAGAAAAGAAGAGAAATGAAGAGAAAAGAAGAGAAAAGGGGAAAAAAGAGAAAACAAGAGAAAAGAGAACAGAGAAAAGAAGAGAAAACAAGAGAAAAGACAAAAGAAGAGAAATGAAGAGAAAAGAAAAGAAAAGAGAAAAGGGGGTAAAGAAGAGAAAACAAGAGAAAAGAGAAAAGAAGAGAAATGAAGAGAAAAGAAGAGAAAAGAGAAAAGAAGAGAAAGGAGAGAAAAGAGAAAAGAGAAAGGGGTAAAGCAGAGAAATCAAGACAAAAGAGAAACGAAATGAAGAGAAAAGAAGAGAGAAGAGAAAGGATAAAAGAAGAGAAAACAAGAGAAAAGAGGAAAGAAGAGAAATGAAGAGAAAAGAAAGAATAGAAAAGAGAAAAGAAGAGAAAATGGGAATATATAAAAGTGAAAAGGAGAGAAAAGAAGATAAAAGAGAAAATAAGAGAAAAGAAAAGAAGAGAAAAGTGAAAAGAGAAAAGAAGAGAATTAGAAAAGGAAAGAAGAGAAATGAAGAGAATAGAGAAAAGAAGAGAAAAGAAGAACAAACAAGAGAAATGAGAAAAGAAGAGCAAAGAAGAGAAAAGAAGAGAAATGAAGAGAAAAGGAATGAAAAGAGAAAAGAAGAGAAAAGAGAAAAGAGAAAAGAAGTGATAAGAAGAGAAAAGAGAAAAGATGAGAAAAGAAACGAAAAGAAGAGAAAAGAGAAAAGAAGAGAACAGAATAGAAAAGAAGAGAAAGGAGATAAGAGGACACAGAAAAGAAGAGAAAAGAAAAGAAAACAGGAGAACAGTGAAAAGAAGAGAAAAGGAGCGAACAGACAGTAAAGACAAAAGAGAAATGCAGTGAAATGAAGAGAAAAGAGATAATAGCAAAGACAAAAGAAGAGAATAGAAGAAAAAAGAGAAAAGAGAAAAGAAGGGAAAAGAGAAAAGAGAAAAAGAGAAAAGAAGAGAAAACAGAAAAGAAGAGAAAAGAAAAGAGTAAAGAAGAGAAAAATGATAAGTGAAAAGAAGAGAAAAGAAGAGAAAAGAGAAAAGAAGAGAAAAGAAGATAACAGAAGAAATTAGAAAAACGAATAGAAGAGAAAAGAGAAAAGAAGAGAAATGAAGAGAAAAGTAGAGAAGAGTAAAGAGAAAAGAGAAAAGAAGAGAAAAGAAGAGAAATGAAGAGAAAAGAGAAAATAGAAAAGAGAAAACAAGAGAAAAGAAGAGAAAAGAGAAAAGAGAAAAAATAGAAAAGATTGGAAAAGAGAAAACAGAACTGAAGAGAAAAGCAGAGAAATGAAAAAAGAGAAAAGAAGATAACAGAAGAAATTAGAAAAACGAATAGAAGAGAAAAGAAGAGAAAAGAGGTAAGAAGAGTAAAGAAGAGAAAAGAAGAGAAATGAAAAAAGAGAAAAGAAGAGAAAAGAAGATAACAGAAGAAATTAGAAAAACGAATAGAAGAGAAAAGAAGAGAAAAGAGAAAAGAAGAGAAAAGAAAAAAGAGAAAGGTGAAAAGAGAAATGAGAATATAGAAAACAAGCGAAAAGAGAAAAGTAGAGAAAAGAAGAGAATAGAGGTACGAGAAAAGGGAAAAGAAGAGAAATGAAGAGAAAAGAGAAAAGAAGATAACAGAAGAAATTAGAAAAACGAATAGAAGAGAAAAGAGAAAAGAAGAGAAATCTAGAGAAAAGTAGAGAAGAGTAAAGAGAAAAGAGAAAAGAAGAGAAAAGAAGAGAAATGAAGAGAAAAGAGAAAATAGAAAAGAGAAAACAAGAGAAAAGAAGAGAAAAGTGAAAAGAGAAAAAATAGAAAAGATTGGAAAAGAGAAAACAGAACAGAAGAGAAAAGCAGAGAAATGAAAAAAGAGAAAAGAAGAGAAAAGAAGATAACAGAAGAAATTAGAAAAACGAATAGAAGAGGAAAGAAGAGAAAAGAGGTAAGAAGAGTAAAGAAGAGAAAAGAAGAGAAATGAAAAAAGAGAAAAGAAGAGAAAAGAAGATAACAGAAGAAATTAGAAAAACGAATAGAAGAGAAAAGAAGAGAAAAGAGAAAAGAAGAGAAAATAAAAAAGAGAAAGGTGAAAAGAGAACTGAGAATATAGAAAACAAGCGAAAAGAGAAAAGTAGAGAAAAGAAGAGAATAGAGGTACGAGAAAAGGGAAAAGAAGAGAAATGAAGAGAAAAGAGAAAAGAGATAAGAAGAGAAAAGAAGTGAAAAGAGAAAAGAAGAGAAAAGAAAAGAGTAAAGAAGAGAAAAGGGATCAGTGAAAAGAAAAGAAGAGAAAAGAAGGAAAATGAAGAGATAAGAAGAGAAGAGAAGAGAAATAAAAAGAAAGAAAAGAAGAGGAAACAAGAGAAAAGAGAAAAGAAGAGAAAACAAGAGAAAAGAGAAAAAAGAAAGGGGTAAAGAAGAGAAAACAAGAGAAAGAGAAAGGAGAGAAAAGAAAAGAAGAGTAATGAGAAAAGAGAAAAGAAGTAAAAAGAGAAATGATAAAAGAGGAGAAAAGCAGGGAAAAGAAGAGACAAGAGGAAAGAAGAGAAAAGAAGAATAAATGCAAAAGAAGAGAAAAGAGAAAAGAGATAAGAAGAGAAAAGAAGAGAATAGAGAAAAGACAAAAGTGAAAAGAGAAAAGAGAATAGAGGAGAAAACAAGTGTAAAGAAGAGAAAAGAGAAAAGAAGAGAACAGACAAAAGAGAAATGAAGAGAAAAGAGATAAGAGAAAAGAAGAAAAATGAAGAATAAATACAAGAGAAAACAAGAGAAAAGGGAAAAGAAGAGAATAGAAGAGAAAAGAGAAAAGGGAAAAGACGAAAAAAGAGAAAAGAAAAGAGAAAAGAAGAGAACAGATGGAAAAAGAGAAAAGAGAAAAGTAGTGAAAAGGGATAAGAGAGAAAAGAAGCAAAAAGAGAAAAGAGAAAAAAGAGAAAAGAAGAGAAAAGAGAAAATAAGAGAAAAGAAAAGAGTAAAGAAGAGAAAAGTGATAAGTGAAAAGAAAAGAAGAGAAAAGAAGAGACATGAAAAAAAAATAGAAAAGAAGAGAAAAAAGAGAAAAGAGAAAAGAAGAGAAATGAAGAGAAAAGAAGAGACAAGAGAAAAGAGAAAAGAAGAGAAAACAAGAGAAAAGGGAAAAGAGAAAGGGTTAAAGAAGAGAAAACAAGAGAAAAGAGAAAAGAAGAGAAATGAAGAGAAAAGAAGAGAAAAGGGGAAAAAAGAGAAAACAAGAGAAAAGAGAACAGAGAAAAGAAGAGAAAACAAGAGAAAAGACAAAAGAAGAGAAATGAAGAGAAAAGAAAAGAAAAGAGAAAAGGGGGTAAAGAAGAGAAAACAAGAGAAAAGAGAAAAGAAGAGAAATGAAGAGAAAAGAAGAGAAAAGAGAAAAGAAGAGAAAGGAGAGAAAAGAGAAAAGAGAAAGGGGTAAAGCAGAGAAATCAAGACAAAAGAGAAACGAAATGAAGAGAAAAGAAGAGAGAAGAGAAAGGATAAAAGAAGAGAAAACAAGAGAAAAGAGGAAAGAAGAGAAATGAAGAGAAAAGAAAGAATAGAAAAGAGAAAAGAAGAGAAAATGGGAATATATAAAAGTGAAAAGGAGAGAAAAGAAGATAAAAGAGAAAATAAGAGAAAAGAAAAGAAGAGAAAAGTGAAAAGAGAAAAGAAGAGAATTAGAAAAGGAAAGAAGAGAAATGAAGAGAATAGAGAAAAGAAGAGAAAAGAAGAACAAACAAGAGAAATGAGAAAAGAAGAGCAAAGAAGAGAAAAGAAGAGAAATGAAGAGAAAAGGAATGAAAAGAGAAAAGAAGAGAAAAGAGAAAAGAGAAAAGAAGTGATAAGAAGAGAAAAGAGAAAAGATGAGAAAAGAAACGAAAAGAAGAGAAAAGAGAAAAGAAGAGAACAGAATAGAAAAGAAGAGAAAGGAGATAAGAGGACACAGAAAAGAAGAGAAAAGAAAAGAAAACAGGAGAACAGTGAAAAGAAGAGAAAAGGAGCGAACAGACAGTAAAGACAAAAGAAAAATGCAGTGAAATGAAGAGAAAAGAGATAATAGCAAAGACAAAAGAAGAGAATAGAAGAAAAAAGAGAAAAGAGAAAAGAAGGGAAAAGAGAAAAGAGAAAAAGAGAAAAGAAGAGAAAACAGAAAAGAAGAGAAAAGAAAAGAGTAAAGAAGAGAAAAATGATAAGTGAAAAGAAGAGAAAAGAAGAGAAAAGAGAAAAGAAGAGAAAAGAAGATAACAGAAGAAATTAGAAAAACGAATAGAAGAGAAAAGAGAAAAGAAGAGAAATGAAGAGAAAAGTAGAGAAGAGTAAAGAGAAAAGAGAAAAGAAGAGAAAAGAAGAGAAATGAAGAGAAAAGAGAAAATAGAAAAGAGAAAACAAGAGAAAAGAAGAGAAAAGAGAAAAGAGAAAAAATAGAAAAGATTGGAAAAGAGAAAACAGAACTGAAGAGAAAAGCAGAGAAATGAAAAAAGAGAAAAGAAGATAACAGAAGAAATTAGAAAAACGAATAGAAGAGAAAAGAAGAGAAAAGAGGTAAGAAGAGTAAAGAAGAGAAAAGAAGAGAAATGAAAAAAGAGAAAAGAAGAGAAAAGAAGATAACAGAAGAAATTAGAAAAACGAATAGAAGAGAAAAGAAGAGAAAAGAGAAAAGAAGAGAAAAGAAAAAAGAGAAAGGTGAAAAGAGAAATGAGAATATAGAAAACAAGCGAAAAGAGAAAAGTAGAGAAAAGAAGAGAATAGAGGTACGAGAAAAGGGAAAAGAAGAGAAATGAAGAGAAAAGAGAAAAGAAGATAACAGAAGAAATTAGAAAAACGAATAGAAGAGAAAAGAGAAAAGAAGAGAAATGAAGAGAAAAGTAGAGAAGAGTAAAGAGAAAAGAGAAAAGAAGAGAAAAGAAGAGAAATGAAGAGAAAAGAGAAAATAGAAAAGAGAAAACAAGAGAAAAGAAGAGAAAAGTGAAAAGAGAAAAAATAGAAAAGATTGGAAAAGAGAAAACAGAACAGAAGAGAAAAGCAGAGAAATGAAAAAAGAGAAAAGAAGAGAAAAGAAGATAACAGAAGAAATTAGAAAAACGAATAGAAGAGGAAAGAAGAGAAAAGAGGTAAGAAGAGTAAAGAAGAGAAAAGAAGAGAAATGAAAAAAGAGAAAAGAAGAGAAAAGAAGATAACAGAAGAAATTAGAAAAACGAATAGAAGAGAAAAGAAGAGAAAAGAGAAAAGAAGAGAAAATAAAAAAGAGAAAGGTGAAAAGAGAACTGAGAATATAGAAAACAAGCGAAAAGAGAAAAGTAGAGAAAAGAAGAGAATAGAGGTACGAGAAAAGGGAAAAGAAGAGAAATGAAGAGAAAAGAGAAAAGAGATAAGAAGAGAAAAGAAGTGAAAAGAGAAAAGAAGAGAAAAGAAAAGAGTAAAGAAGAGAAAAGGGATAAGTGAAAAGAAAAGAAGAGAAAAGAAGGAAAATGAAGAGATAAGAAGAGAAGAGAAGAGAAATAAAAAGAAAGAAAAGAAGAGGAAACAAGAGAAAAGAGAAAAGAAGAGAAAACAAGAGAAAAGAGAAAAAAGAAAGGGGTAAAGAAGAGAAAACAAGAGAAAGAGAAAGGAGAGAAAAGAAAAGAAGAGTAATGAGAAAAGAGAAAAGAAGTAAAAAGAGAAATGATAAAAGAGGAGAAAAGCAGGGAAAAGAAGAGACAAGAGGAAAGAAGAGAAAAGAAGAATAAATGCAAAAGAAGAGAAAAGAGAAAAGAGATAAGAAGAGAAAAGAAGAGAATAGAGAAAAGACAAAAGTGAAAAGAGAAAAGAGAATAGAGGAGAAAACAAGTGTAAAGAAGAGAAAAGAGAAAAGAAGAGAACAGACAAAAGAGAAATGAAGAGAAAAGAGATAAGAGAAAAGAAGAAAAATGAAGAATAAATACAAGAGAAAACAAGAGAAAAGGGAAAAGAAGAGAATAGAAGAGAAAAGAGAAAAGGGAAAAGACGAAAAAAGAGAAAAGAAAAGAGAAAAGAAGAGAACAGATGGAAAAAGAGAAAAGAGAAAAGTAGTGAAAAGGGATAAGAGAGAAAAGAAGCAAAAAGAGAAAAGAGAAAAAAGAGAAAAGAAGAGAAAAGAGAAAATAAGAGAAAAGAAAAGAGTAAAGAAGAGAAAAGTGATAAGTGAAAAGAAAAGAAGAGACATGAAAAAAAAATAGAAAAGAAGAGAAAAAAGAGAAAAGAGAAAAGAAGAGAAATGAAGAGAAAAGAAGAGACAAGAGAAAAGAGAAAAGAAGAGAAAACAAGAGAAAAGGGAAAAGAGAAAGGGTTAAAGAAGAGAAAACAAGAGAAAAGAGAAAAGAAGAGAAATGAAGAGAAAAGAAGAGAAAAGGGGAAAAAAGAGAAAACAAGAGAAAAGAGAACAGAGAAAAGAAGAGAAAACAAGAGAAAAGACAAAAGAAGAGAAATGAAGAGAAAAGAAAAGAAAAGAGAAAAGGGGGTAAAGAAGAGAAAACAAGAGAAAAGAGAAAAGAAGAGAAATGAAGAGAAAAGAAGAGAAAAGAGAAAAGAAGAGAAAGGAGAGAAAAGAGAAAAGAGAAAGGGGTAAAGCAGAGAAATCAAGACAAAAGAGAAACGAAATGAAGAGAAAAGAAGAGAGAAGAGAAAGGATAAAAGAAGAGAAAACAAGAGAAAAGAGGAAAGAAGAGAAATGAAGAGAAAAGAAAGAATAGAAAAGAGAAAAGAAGAGAAAATGGGAATATATAAAAGTGAAAAGGAGAGAAAAGAAGATAAAAGAGAAAATAAGAGAAAAGAAAAGAAGAGAAAAGTGAAAAGAGAAAAGAAGAGAATTAGAAAAGGAAAGAAGAGAAATGAAGAGAATAGAGAAAAGAAGAGAAAAGAAGAACAAACAAGAGAAATGAGAAAAGAAGAGCAAAGAAGAGAAAAGAAGAGAAATGAAGAGAAAAGGAATGAAAAGAGAAAAGAAGAGAAAAGAGAAAAGAGAAAAGAAGTGATAAGAAGAGAAAAGAGAAAAGATGAGAAAAGAAACGAAAAGAAGAGAAAAGAGAAAAGAAGAGAACAGAATAGAAAAGAAGAGAAAGGAGATAAGAGGACACAGAAAAGAAGAGAAAAGAAAAGAAAACAGGAGAACAGTGAAAAGAAGAGAAAAGGAGCGAACAGACAGTAGACAAAAGAGAAATGCAGTGAAATGAAGAGAAAAGAGATAATAGCAAAGACAAAAGAAGAGAATAGAAGAAAAAAGAGAAAAGAGAAAAGAAGCGAAAAGAGAAAAGAGAAAAAGAGAAAAGAAGAGAAAACAGAAAAGAAGAGAAAAGAAAAGAGTAAAGAAGAGAAAAATGATAAGTGAAAAGAAGAGAAAAGAAGAGAAAAGAGAAAAGAAGAGAAAAGAAGAGAAATGAAAAAAAAGAAAAGAAGAGAAAATAAGAGAATAGAGAAAAGAGAAAAGAAGAGAATACAAGTTAAAGAAGATAAAGGAGAAAAGAGAACAGAAGACAAAAGAAGAGAAAAGAGAAAAGAAGAGAAAAAGGAAAAGAGAAAAGACGAGAACAGAAGAGAAAAGAAAAGAGAATAGGATAGAAAAGAGAAAAGAGTAAAGAAAAGAACAGAAGAGAAAAGAAGATAAAGGCGATAAGAGAAAACAGAAAAGAGAAAAGAAGAGAAACGAGAAAAGAAGAGAACAGAAGAGAAAAGAAGAGGAAAGAAGAGAAAACAGGAGAAAAGTGAAAAGAAGAGAAAAGGAGTGAACAGACAGTAACGACAAAAGAGAAATGCAGAGAAATGAGGAGAAAAGAGATAATAGCAAAGAGAAAAGAAGAGAATAGAAGAAAAAAGAGAAAAGTAGTGAAAAGAGATAAGAGAGAAAAGGAGCGAAACGAAAAGAGTAAAGAAGAGAAAAGTGATAAGTGAAAAGAAAAGAAGAGATAAGAAGGGAAAAGAGAAAAGAAGAGAAAAGAAGAGAAATGTAAAAAAAAGAAAAGAAGAGAAAACAAGAGAAAAGAGAAAAGAAGAGAAATGAAGGGAAAAGAAGTGAAAAGAGAACAGAGAAAAGAAGAGAAAACAAGAGAAAAGAGAAAGGGTAAAGAAGAGAAAAGAAGAGAAAATAGAAAAGAGAAATGAAGAGAAAAGACGAGAAAGTAGAAAAGAGAAATAAAGAGAAAACAAGAGAAAAGAGAAAAGAAGAGAAAACAAGTGAAAAGAGAAAGGAAGAGAAATGAAGAGAAAACAAGAGAAAAGAGAAAAGAGAGAAAACAAGAGAAAAGAGAAAAGAAGAGAACAGAAGAGAAAAGAGAAAAGAGAAAGAGGTAAAGAAGAGCAAAAAACAGAAAAGAGAAAAGAAGAGAAATGAAGAGAAAAGAAGAGGTAAGAGAAAAGAGAAAAGAAGAGAAAACAAGAGAAAAGAGAAAAGAAGAGTAAAGAGAAAAGAGAAAAGAAGAGAAAAGAAGAGAAATGAGAAAAGAGAAAAAAGACTAAGGAATAGAAAAGAGAAAACAGAACAGAAGAGAAAAGAAGAGAAATGAAAAAAGAGAAAAGAAGAGACAAGAAGAGAAAAGGAGAAATTAGAAAAGCGAAAAGAAGAGAAAAGAGAAAAGTGAAAAGAGAAATGAGAATATAGAAAACAAGGGAAAAAGGCAAAGAGAAAAGAAATAAAAGAGAAAAGTAGAGGAAAGAAGAGAATAGAGATACGAGAAAAGGGAAAAGAAGAGAAAAGAAGAGAAAAGAGAAAAGAAGTGATAAGAAGAGAAAAGAGAAAAGAGAAATGAGAAAACAAGAGAATAGAAAAGAAAAGAAGAGAAATGAAGAGAAAAGAGAAAAGAAGAGAAAAGAAGAGCAAACAAGAGAAATGAGAAAAGAAGAGCAAAGAAGAGAAATAAAGAGAAAAGGAGAGAAAAGTGAAAAGAAGAGAAAAGAGAAAAGAAGCGAAAAGAAGAGGACAGAGAAAAGATGAGAAAAGAAGCGAAAAGAAGAGAAAAGAGAAAAGAAGAGAAAGGAAGCAAAAAGAATTAAAAGAGAAAAGAGAAAAGAAAAGAAGAGAAAGGAGTAAAGAGAAAAGAAGAGAACAGAAGAGAAAAGAAGAAAAAGGAGAAAAGAGTGAAGAAGAGAACAGAAGACAAAAGAAGAGAAAAGAGAAAAGAAGAGAAAAAGGAAAAGAGAAAAGACGAGAACAGAAGAGAAAAGTAAATAGAATGGAAGAGAAAACAGAAAAGAGAAAAGAAGAGAACAGAATAGAAAAGAATAGAAAGGATATAAGAGAACACAGAAAAGAAGAGAAAAGAAGAGAAAACAGGAGAAAAGTGAAAAGAAGAGAAAAGGAGCGAACACCCAGTAAAGACAAAAGAGAACTGCAGTGAAATGAAGAGAAAAGACAAAAAGAAGAGAATAGAAGAAAAAAGAGAAAAGAGAAAAGAAGAGAAAAGAAAAGAGTAAAGAAGAGAAATGTGATAAGAGAAAAGAAGAGAAAAGCGAAAAGAAGAGAAATGAAAAAAAGAAAAGAAGAGAAAAGACAAGAATAGAGAAAAGAGAAAAGAAGAGAAAAGAGAAAAGAAGAGAAAAGCCAAGAAAAGAGAAAGGGGAAAAGAAGAGAAAACAAGAGAAAAGAGAAAAGAAGAGAAAAGCAGAGATAATCGAAAAGAAGAGAAAACAAGAGAAAAGAGAAAAGAAGAGAAATGAAGAGAAAAAAGAGAGAAGAGAAAAGAAGAGAAAAGAGAAAAGAAGTGAAAAGAGAAAAGAAGAGTAACGAGAAAAGATAAAAGATAAAAGAAGAGAAAAGAAGAGAAATGAGAAAAGAGAAAAGAAGAGAAATTAAGAGAAAAGAAGAGAAAAGAGAATCCTCGCCATTGGTCCTCATATCCCTGAAAGCCCGGAAAATCAATATGTATCTCAGAAACAAGATGCAAAATGTATGGCTCGTGCTTTCCTGTACGTCCCGGCTGTGGGTCCCATTTGTCTCCTTAGTGCATCGAGAGCTGGCATTGTGAAGCTCAGAAACAATGAAATGGTGTTTATCAGGCTGTTCGCTTCCTGTGTGTGTCCCAAGTGGTACTCCAGAGACAGGGAGGTGTGTGCTGGGCTGTTGTTCACTTCCCAGTGTGTCCCACGTGGAGCTCCATGGACAGGGGGTTGTGTGTGCTGGGCTCTTGTTCACTTCCTGGTGTGTTCCGTGTGGTACTCCATGGCCAGGGGTGTGTGTGTTTGACTGTTGTCCACTTCCCAGTATGTCCCATGTGGTGCTCCATGGACAGGGTTGTGTGTGTGCTGGGCTCTTTTTCACTTCCTGGTGTGTCCCATCTGTTACTGCATGGACAGGGTTGTGTGTGTGCTGGGATGTTGTTCACTTCCCAGTGTGTCCTATGTGGTACTGTCTGGACAGGTGTGTGTGTGTGCTGGGCTGTTGTTCACTTCCTGGTGTGTTCTCTGTGCTGCTCCATGGCTAGGGATGTGTGTGTTTGACTGTTGTTCACTTCCCAGTGTGTCCCATGTGGTGCTCCATGGACAGGGGAATGTGTGTTTGACTGTTGTTCACTTCCCAATGTGCCCCATGTGGAATTCCATGGACAGGGGTGTGTGTGTGCTGGGCTGCTGCTCACTTCCCGGTCTGTCCCATGTGGTACTCCAAGGACAGAGGTGTATATGTTTGACTGTTGCTCACTTCCCGTGTGTCCCATGTCGTGCTCCATGTTGGACAGGAGTTCCAGCAACTTTAGACATGCCTTTGAACCTTGGTTTGTGGTTGCCAACTGAACACCTGTGCTTGTCCCTCTCAGATGATTGTGCGGTCAGTAACACGAGGAAACCTCTCGAGTATTATTGTAAAAGAGCAGGCATCTAACTTGTAGCAGAAGGGCTTCTGACTGTCTCCTGTTATTGAAAAGTTAGTGGAGGGGCTGGGGATGGTTTGCTGGAGGTTGTACTGTGACCGATCTCAGACATTCAGGGACACCTGAGGATTTGGTGACCCAACTCTGGATGGAGCATAGGGATTGTAGTTACAACAGGGATTGTAAGATGAAAAACAAATGGAGCAGAGGCTGCACAGAGAGGAGGATCTGAAACCACGGAGTGAGTGTGCTTGGAAAAAGGGATCTGCTGTATCCACACCGCGTTTTCCAGGAACAGGTTCCCAAGACACATTTAACTCAGGAGCAGAGTGTGACGGGACCCTGATTGAACAAGGAGCTGGTCACAGAGCGGTGTCACTTCCTTCAACACGACTTGCATCTTCACACCAGGGAGGATGGTGCTGCCAGTGGCTGTTAGGATCACTGTTTCATTCAGCTTCTATGATCCAGAACTTTCCAGGCAGGAGTGGGTGACAGCTCCATCATCTCCCAGTATGCCGACGTCAATGTCACCATTTGGAGTCGGAGGATATATATGGTGGTTGAGAGCAATGTGTTCCATGGGAACATCAGGGAGATGGAGCAACACTTCCCGTGTCTGATTGGGGTCAGAATGAATCCTCCAGTACACACACTGCATCATTATTTCCTATAGTATTTTTCCGTTTCAGTGACATACTACATACCATTCTTCCTGAAGAAAATGACAGACTATATATTATCTTAAATCCCATTTGCTAAACGTTTATCCATTGATCTCACCTGTCCATATCCAATTACAGACTCTCCACCTTCCCTTGACAATTTAGTTTCCTGTTTATCTTAGTTAAATCGGCAAACTTAGTTACAGTACATTTGTTCCACTCCTCCTGATCATTGATACAGATTGTAAAGAGCTGTGGAACCTGCAGTGGTCACTGTGTGACTCCACTGGTTGCATTTTGTCAAACTGACTAAGGTTGATTTATCTGGGGTGCCTTCTTCCTGTTTGATAACCAGTCCTCCCCCATTTATGTGTAACACATTTGAAGAGCTGAATAAGAACGAAGAGCATCAGTTCGGCAATCCAGCCCCTCAGGCCTGTTCTGACATTGATACAATCATAGCTGATGTCATTGCGGCCTCAGTTCCACGTTTCTGTCCCTTCTCCATATTCCTTCCTTTACTCAATATCCAAGCTCCTCCTGCACTCTGGGGCAGTGATTTACAGATTCCCAACCCTGTGACAAAAGTATGTTCTCCTCACCCCTGTTACAATTCTCCCCATCTCATCCTAAAACTATGGTTTTAGGATCTTTCGAGATTGTCCCACATGAGGAAATGTCAACTTCACATCTACATTGTCAATTACCTTTAACATCGTCCAGACTTCTGACATCTCCTCTCATGTTTCTATACTCCAGCAGTGTTGGCCTGAACTGCTCAATCTCTCTTCAGAGGGCAAACTCATTATCTCTGGAGACAATCGAGTAAATCACTTCTGAACTGCCTCCATGGCAAATACATCCCTCCTATAGTCAGGACACCAAGACTGCACACAGTACTCAGTTGCGATCTCACTTTATTATCCATTGTTTTAGAAATAAATGCCAAAGTTGTACTTGCCTTTCTCATTATCTGCTGTACCTACATCTGAGTATTCTGTAGTAAGGACGCGGGCAGTCAGATCCCTCTGTACTTAATCATTCTGAAGTCTCTCTCCATTTGGATAATAATTTGTCTTTCTGCCACACGGATCCAAACGGGTACACTCTTCTGTCAAATGTCACCCCAACCTATCCATATACATTTTCTATTTTTTTGCATCTTCATTGCAATTTCTCACCTGAGTTAGTGTCATCTGTTAATTTGGTTATAATATGTTCTATCCTCTCAACTAGGTAAGATTATAGATTGTAAATAGTTGGGGCCTGGGGACCAAGACATACGGTTTCCTAAAAGTTGAATTTTGCCAAACAGAAAATGACTCATATTTTCTTATATCCAAATTACTTTTAATCGTAATCGATTTTATTCTGCAGATTAATCGTTTGTGCAGAGCTATTCAATACCTTCTGCAATCCAAGTATTTCATCTGTATGATCCCCATGATCCAAATCATGTTGATTCTGATGGATTGTGGTTTGACTTTTCAAATTTCTTGTCATTAATTCCTGATTAATTGACTTTAACAATATTTCTTAAATTTCAACAGTTTTCTCACTATTATATATTCCATCGCGAAGGTGATAATTCTAAATTCTTAACACTATAAACTCCTTGTTCACTCCAAACCTATATAATTGGCACCTGGCGTGAAATGACCTGCTCTGATTGCTCTGTAAGAGGTCTGAGTTACTGAATGGACTCACTCTCTCCCTTGTGCACAAAATCGATGGGCTGATGTCTTTCTGGTGTTCCACATCACCATCTCGATGGTCTGCCTGTTCTCCTCCTGTTGATGCATTTGCATCGTGAGGGCTTCTGCAATTTTCCTGTTGCTGTGTAACAGTTTGAGAGGCTGAAAAAAACCTTCTCACATTCCTCCATCACATGCTGGAGATACTGAACGGTCTCTATTGCATCCCTAATATAGGACTGAGGGAATGATTGACCTTCTTCTGCTCCCATACACGAGACGCGTGAGGTAAACTTCTTCCTCCTGTTCCATAAGAAATCTTATAGTTTGCATCCTTCTCCAATTCCCGTGCAACAGGCTCGATGGGACTGAATATCCTCCTGGTATCCCAGTGCATCAATCTCCAGCCCCTGTGTGACCTGTTCCAGTTCCTATATTACAGACTTGAGGAGGCTGAGTAGACTGATCCTATTGTTGCATAACAGGGTACTGGTAATGCATGGCCTATTCTGGGCCCAGTGTTATCGAGTCGCAGAGCTGGCCTCCTCCCGTAACTGTGTATCAGGCTCCAGGGGCTGAATAGCTTCTTCCTGCTCTGGTGTAACAGGGTCAATGCCCTTCAAGACACTACCTCCTAATAAATGTCAGAAGGTGCTGTTCGAGAGAGTGCCCGTATTCTGAAGCACTCTCGTCTCCATATCTGACTTACAAAGACTTTTTCTGTGTAAAGTCTTGAAGATGAAAGTAACAAAAGAGGTCCCACCCAGATACCTCATATTCCTGGCTAAGCTGCTCAAAATTTATCATGACCTTCCCGTCAAAAAAAATCTCCCAAACAGGAAACTCATCTGGACTCCCTGAACCTAAAGCCAGAATCCATCAATGCCGGCTGGAATCCTACCAATCCTACAATGGGAGTGAAAGCCGAAGTTTTTGATTCGTAAAGTGCCCTTAACTTGTCCCATCATTCTCCATGCTTTCACTGTGTTAAGGACAATCGATTTCTGCAATTCTCCATAACAGTCCTCATCTTGTCCATGAACAACAGATTAACGAGGGGGCATTTTGCCTGGAAGGCCTCAATGTCCACCCAAATTGACCATGGGTCCTGGCAAACCCAATCAGCCACATCGGAAAGCAAGGAACTTAGTTGGTATTTCCTAAAGTATGGAAAATCGACACACCCCCATTCACTGTGGACGCTGCAATTTGTCCATCTTAATAGGAGGCCACGTGTGACGCCAGATGAAAGATCAAAGCCAACTGTTAAGCCTCCGTAGCGCCTGCCTGGGCAGCGTCAAAGGAAGCATTGGCATGGGGTACCATAAACAAGGCAGAACATTCATTTTAACCAGAGCTAACCCAAACAGGATATAGGAAGATTCTGTCTTATCTTGTGCAACTGCACGAAGTTAGCTTTAAATAATTGATCGAAGGCTTGGATGAATAAAATACCTAAACCTCCTTGTGACCATCTGGAAGGGAATCAGATTCCACCCCAAGGTCGGCTACTCTAATAAGACTCCCAATAGGGATGGCCTCCAATTTCATAAAATTGATTTTATATCCTGAGAAAGATCCAAATAAATTAATCATTTGTACTAAACAGGACACAAATACCATTGGGTTAGTTATAAAGAGAGGAATGCCATCTGCTTAAATGGTGATCTTATGCCTTCCTGATCCTACCTCCATGGCAGCGATATCCGGCTGACTTCTGCCAATGGCTCAATCATTAATGTAAATGGTAACAGTGAAAGGGGGCAACTTTGCTGGCTACTGCTGTCAATATTAAAATTGTCACACCTTATACCATTAATGAAATCCGCTGCTTTTGGTTCACTATATAACACTTCCACCCACCTGGCGAAGACCCCTCCATTCAAGGACATAAAAGGTGCACATCTACTCCATCCAGTCAAATGCTTTCTCTGCATCCAGGGAGACTACCGAGCCTGGAATCGAACCTTGCTGGCACACTGGAACCATATTTAGTACTCTTCTAATATTATCAGAGGACCTATGGTCCCTAATAAAAATGGTCCTCTTTCACAGTGGACCTTCAAAGCCAGCATTTTCGACAAAATTTTAAAGTCCACATTTAATAATGATATAGCCATATACAAAGTGCAATCCTCTGGGACTTTCCCTCCCTTGAGAATAAGATAAATATTTCCTTCTCTCGGAGAGGATGGGAGGCAGTCTTGACTGTACGAATAATTGCACATATTCATGATTTACCCAGCTAGCATGTCTATGAGCTCCTTCTAAATCTCACTCCGAAAATCCATCTGGGCCGGGGCTTTACCCACTGTCGAGCTGCCTCATTGTCTCCTGTATCTCTCGGATTATGAGAGGGGCATTCTAAAAAGACGCCTGATCTGAACTTACACATGGGAGGTCCAAGGTCTTAATAAAGGACTCCATCATCACCAATCAGTCCTCCCAGCCCGCTGACTGGAACATCCCAGAGTAGAACTTCCTGAACGCTGCATTAATCTTTTTGGGATCGCGGGTAATAAAAGCAGCAATCTTTTCTCTGGCCAAGTATGCCTAAAAACCATCTGGTTATCACCATGCTCGAATGACTTCTGTTTCGCAAAGGAAATCTCTCTCTCTGCTGTCTGGGCGAGTGCAGCATTCAGAGCAGTCCGGAGGGCTTTAATCTGCTGCAATTAAGTTATAGACGGTCTGACAAAATATGGTGCCTCAGCTCTCTTCAGCCGAGCCTCAAGCATATGCTGCTGTTCTCCCTTCTGCCGCTTCTGAGTCACCGAGTAAGAAATAATCAAATCCCTTGTGTAGGCTTTGGCAGTCTCCCAGACCACCGTCGGATGACTGGTCGTACACAAGTTAATGTTTCAAAAAAATTTAAATTCCCCTGAAAAATACTCAATGCTATCCTTCAGGAGGAAAGGATCCACGTTCCAGTGCAGTGAGCTTGTCCCATCGAAACCATCCTTGATCTCCATGCAACTGCTATATGATCAGAAATGGCAATGTTCCCAATTCTACAAGACAGCACTGAATTGAAAAAGACCAATGGGGCAAACAACATGTCAATCCTAGTATAGCACCTCTGTGGGATCGAAAAAAAGGTGAAGTCCCATCCTCAGGGTGAAGACATCTCACACATCCACCGACCCAGCTACCTGTTCATGTCCACCAGCTGTCTGGGTGGTGGGGAAATACCCGCAAGACCCCTCGACATCCTATCCACGTTGGGGTCCATACGTCAGTTAAAGTCTCCCCTTAATTGTACGACGTGCCCCAAAGATCATCAACCTGGAGAGACCATCTATTTGAAATTTGAGGGGGTGTGCTGTGGGCAATATTATTCAAGGTCCATGTATTAAAATTTTAAGGATCAGAGACCACCTACATTCATTCTTAATTTGTTCAAACAACTGAAGTGAAAGGTTCTTATGAATGAGTATAGCTACTTCTCTACTTGTTGAATTAAAAGATGAAAAAACACCCGTCTGAACCTTCCCTGCTGAAACTTTAAATGGTCCTTATCGGTTAGATGTTTTTCTTGCAGCAAGATTACATCAACCTTTTCCTTTTTAATGCTTGAACGTATATTTTTCACTCTTAATCAGTGAAGGCTCCCTTTGACATTCCAGGTGCACCATTTAAATGAGCAGTTATCCTTAACCATTCGAAGCAGCCCATGACCCACTGGGAGAAGGACCCCATTTACAGCGTGCCGAGTGAAAGCTGTAAACAGTTCATATGAACTTGAAAATGTAACTACAAAAACAAGCAAATCAACACTTTAAACAATTACTTCTACCATGAACCAAAATAGAACACAAATTAGCAGAGACTTTCCCCCTTGCCCACAGGGGGCGCTCATACAATGCACTAATCCCCCATGGCTCCTCCTAGCTGAAGCCTCTCCCAACCCAGACAAAACAAAGTTAAAAAACGTTACATGGGTTTTACAACAAGAAAATGAAACAGGGCATTCAACCCCATCCCATCCATACTTTGACCCAAGGCAGTCCTGGTGTAATAAATTGTAACCACCCCACCTCCCCAACCCCCGTTCCCATTCCATACTAAGAGAGAGAAACGAAAAGCAAATGATAGAAAAAAAACAAAGGATAATGGGAGGGGTGGAAGAAAGGAGGAGAGAGAAAAAGGAAAAATGGGACCTCCACATACTTAAAAAAAACCCCAAAACGAGGTAAACCAGGCAAACCCCAGAGAGAATATTTGTCCATATTATTTGAACCAGCCAGTCTATTTTAATGTATACAGGAAGTCCTTTGCGTTTTCGAGTGAGTCAAAATTAAACACAGACCCTCCATGGCTGAAACGTACTATTGCAGGATATCTTGCCAAGTAAGATATTCACGTCCCTCAGCATCCTTTTTGCTTTATCAAAGGTTTGCCTCTTGCGGATCACAGCCGTAGAAAGCTTTTGGAAAAAGCCTTAATCCGTGATCCTTTGTAGACCAGAACCTATGGATCCTTCCGCAGAGCTCAAGAAGCTCCCAGCACCTTGTTTTTCTCTGTCGTGCTGGAGTTGCACTTGAACCGGGCAGGGATGCTGGTTCGATCCAGGCCTGCATACTGCAACCCATTAGGCCCGCTCGACCCGCACCCAGTCTGCCTTGACTTGCAGCTTCAAAAATTGTGAGCCATTGTTCCAAGAAGCTGATGAGCTGGCTTTCTTGTTCCCATTCCTGTAAGCCCAACCAAGCTGATGTTCTTCTGACGGCTCCAATTTTCTAGGTCGTCGACCTACTTTACGCAGGCCTGTATCTAACATTCCAAGGCTTGGACCGGACCCGTTGAGGATTCTGCCATGGTTTCCAAAGCCACGGTCGCCTCTTCCGCCTCCTTGATGTGTGGCCCAAGACGCTGGATCTCTTGGTCATGCTTCTGCAGCTTGGCTGAGATCAGTTCGAGCATGGTTCAGGTCTCCTCCATTGCTGAATCAATCTTCTCTCGCAGGCTCCTGCACTCCGAGACCCGGCTCTGTTCCACAAATAAGTTCCCTGGTGTGCTCACGGAGGCCGACATCACAGCCGCGGGCGTATCCATTGCTGCAGTGCCCTGCTGGTTGTGATCCTCGTGGTCATTTTCACTTAGTCATTTTCCTTACTCACTTAAAATGGCATAGAGCAATACTGGGGATTAAAAACTACCGATTTTACCACAATAGGGAAGAAAGAGAGGGTGAATGCATCATTTTATCTGCGTTCTGGTGCAGAGCTCAGCAGAGCAGACCTACTGGATCGCCGCCATCTTGGATGTCACCCGAATAATCACTGTTAACAAACTTTTTTTGAAATGGCTTGAAGATGTTTCTTGGAGGGGGAAACAATGGAGAACTATTGGATGTGATATATTTAGATATTCAGGGGATGTTTAAGAGTTCACAAAGTGAATAGTAGATGAAATTGAACCAACGTAGTTCTGGGTGACTTTTGGAAATGGAAGGGTAAAAGTGAAGTTGGCCTTCAGTTAACGGAAATTGGAATATTGAAGTAAAGGCCTTCTGCACAGATTGCATGCAGTGTGGATGAGATTATATTTGTGTTCTGTACTGTTTCAAAGAATGAGAGGTGATCTCAGGGAAAAGTAGAAAATTCACCCACAGCAGACTGACTAATACAGAGGCATGGAGAAGTGCAGCATGCACAGTTAGGGGGAACCCAAGATGTTCTCCAAAAACATCAAGCTGAACAGAATAACCAGGGAAAAATTAGGACCCATTTCTAAACTAAGGGGGCAATCAGTATGTGAAACTGGGCAACATTGATAGACTGTGACATGAGAGCTTCACATCTGTTTTAATTGAGAGAAGGAAGATGCAGGTACAAATTCAAGAAGATGGACTGGGAAGCTCTCGAACAGTTTGATATACGATGCAAGTTGTGATTGATGGTTTTGTATGATGTACAGGCCAGATGAGGTGTATCGCAGGATGTTGTTGGAAACAAGAGAGGAAATGTTCTGACCTAAATGTCTCAGTCGAATCTGACAACACAAGGGAGGTGCTAGAGGACTGGAGAACAGATATGTGGTCCCAAGTAACTGGAAAGGTGGTAGAGATAGACCAGTGTCTGGTGGTGTACCACAGCGAGCGGTGCAGTGTATCAAATTATTTGTGGTATTCATAAATGATGTAAATGTGAATGTGGAGGGGGTGGGGGGTGTGGGGGCTGAGCATAATAAGTAATTTTGTGTTTGACACAAAGATTGGCCAGGTGGTTGGCAGCGAGGAAGAAGGACTTATATTACAGGAAGATACAGGTGGAGTGGTCAGATGGCCAGATCAATGGTAGATGGAATGCAACCCTGATAAATATGAGGTGATGCACTTTGGAGGAAGGAACCAGATGGGGAGAATTCAATTAATAGCAGAACACTAGGGAAGTAAGTGGGTGTTTCTTCACACATCCGTGAATATGACTGGACAGTGTAATAGCCAGTTAAGAAATCACATGGGACTGGAGGCATAGTGTTTACTCATCGAGGCGACATAACATGAGTTAAACATGCCCTTGGTTAGGCCATAGATAGAATACTGTGTGCAGTTCTGGCAGCAACATTACAGTAAGTGTTTTCGTTTCTCAGTAACATCAGAAGCTATTGGAGTCTCCACAGAGTTGGAAGCTTCAGTGGAAGTCTCCTGGCTGCAACTCTGGCTAAACTTTCACTTGATTTGTTTTCCCTCCTCGATTGGAGAACTGCATCTGAGAATCTGTGTCTGATCTTTCCTTTTTGCCAAGTACATGTTTCTGGGATATTACTGTATCAGAACACTTAGTTATTAATAGAGTCTTGGCGAACGCCTTCAAATCTTTTTGAGTAGCTCTGCTGTCGGCCATAACGCGTGACTCCTTCTCTTCTTGTGGAGGCATGAAATGGGCTATCTCTACACTTCTCCAATAATTCCATTGAGCTGAATGACTTCCTCATATTCCTGTGGAGCTAGCGTGAGAAGCTGAATAATCTCCTCCTTTTAACTGTGGAAATGTGCCGTGTCCAGCAGCACTGTTACATGAATGTTACCGATACTTCCAATAGCACAAGCCTGAATTTTGTCCAGGCCTTGCTGCACATGGACACAAACTAGTTCAAGAGCTGAAGAGGGGCATTTTTCCTGAATATTGTGTGATCTTCAGTGAACGCCCCCACTTCTAATCTTATGGTGTGGGCAAGACATTTATGAAGCAGCTGAAGATGTTTGTGCTGAGGAGTCTACCTTGAGAATCTTTTACATATATGCCCAGGACTGCAGGATTTTTGTACACAAATCACGATGATTGTGCTTTATGCTTTAAATCACTCTAACCAGGGAAGGTTACAACTCATTCCCATTCAGTGCAATCCTGCTCAGGCTCCTTCAGACCGTCCTTAGTTAAATGATGCCTTGATGACAGGGCCAGTCACTCTTCCCTGAGCCCTTGTGTTCACGTCTTTTGCTCATATTAATAGGTCACAGTGTGGGGGCAGGGAGTGTTATTTGACCAGTCAGGGTTGAGGGTTGTGAAGAATCGGACATGAAAGAGGATATCAGACCTTATGATCTTATTGTGGGTGAAGACTGCTTGCGGGGAAGGGAGGGGGGGGGTGGTGGCGTTTGGATGAATGACATATTCCTGTTTGTGGCGTTCTCACGTTCTATTATTGGAAAGTAGAGGCTGTTATTTTCCTGAAAGCTCTGTTATTGAATATTACCAGACTGTCTGGACCATCTCTGGGTGAGGAATCGGGGCTGTATTCACAGTGAAACTGGGTCTATAACTTGACCAACAAACGAAGCACAAGTTTCAGAAAGGGGAAGCTCAGTTAGGAGTGATGAGGAGCCGCTTTCATACCCCAGCCTGGGTTTTCCAATTGCACTTTCCAAACCAGCCCAGACTGGGTTTGACAGTTTTGAGGGGCTGAATAGTCTCCTCTGTTTCTGTGATAGGAGTAAGTAGCCTCTAATTGCTCCTGTCTAGCAGGTTTGATGGGCTGAATGGAACACAGGAGCATGGAACTGAGGAACAGGAGTGGGTCAATAGACACTTTGAGCCTTCTCTACCAGGGACTAAGATTGTTGCTGATCAGGTTGTGGTCTCAGCTCCACTTTCCTGTCTGTGTGTCTTTATCCAAGAATCACTTCTCTTTCCGATATTTAACTAACCCAGCGTTGAATAAATATAAACAAAGAGATATCTCAAATTTGTGGGGAAGATGCAGTTTCATTTGCCGGTTTGTATTTCCAAATGCATTATATTTTCTCAAAAAAATATGCCATTTTTAGGCAATCAGTCAATGCGATATTTTATGAACTCCTACTTTGGAACTAAACCCAAACTGATTCCAGGTGAAGACACAAACAGACTCCCAAACAAGATCGCATGCCTAAAATACGTTGTCTGACTGGAGGGGTCACCTCCTTTACATCGATGATACCTGAAGGTATCTCCAGGCAGGACTTGAAAGGAACTCTTGGATTTGCATATTCATCAATCAAAACCTGCATCTCCATTCTAACCGATTAAAGCTTTAACTGCCATCTTAGATGTGTTCAATTCATGTGCATTGTTGTACAACACTTTCATCTTTTCCTTATAAATTTTGTGCCTAAGGTCTTCTCTCTCTAATACCTGACGAAGGAGCAGGACAATGAAAGCTTGTGTTTTCAAATAAACCCGTCAGACTATAACCTGGTGCCATGCGATTGACCTTACTCAAACCAGTCCAAAGCTAGCACCTCCAAATCATGATTTTTATTGATTAGCCAATTTTCTCTCCAAGCAAATAAATTGTCCTAACCCCATATGCTCTTGTCTTGCATATTAATCTTTTGTCAAGCATGTTATACATTGCCTTTTTGAAGTCCAGATATAATAGATCTTTCAACATGTTTGTCACACTCTTTAATTTAAAAAGTTAGGAAAAACATTCAAACATGATTTATCCTTTATAAAATCATGTCGACTTTGATGGATTGTGGTTTGACTTTCAAAGTCTCCTGTTGTTAATTCCTTAACAGATTCGAACGATTTGTCTTCCGTCCCAATCGTTTGCTCACACCTTTCCATTCCCGAGTGAAGTTGGTTATTCTAAGTTCTTCACTTTCCAGAACCTCGACAGTCCGTTTCAATTCCTGTGAAATAGGCACAAGGCTATAAAAGATTGGCTCCAATTGCTGCATAAAGGCATGGGTGGCTGATTGGACTCAATCTGTTCCTGCTTTATACATACGATGGGCTGAATGTCATCCTGATGTTCCTACACTATAGTTTCGATGGCTTGCATGTCCTGCTCCTGTTCCTGACTGAGCCGCTCAAGATCTCAATGTCCTCCTCCTGTTTCTCAATGACAAGTTTGGGGATTTGTGGAATCTCCCTGCTGTTTTGCCACATTTCGAGTGTTGAATTGTGCAGGCAAGTTGCGTTGCCCACAGTGGGTAGCTCAGTGGTTAGGACTGCTGCCTCCCAGCACCAGAGATCTGGGTTCAATTTCAGTCTCAGGTCACTGTTTGTGTGGAGTTTGCGCATTCTCCCTGTGTCTGCTAACTATAGCATAGGCTACATAAATCTTTAAACAGTATATTGCAATGAATTAATACAGTAAATGTCACACTTTACCACTACAGCACTGTACCTTTCACCAAGATCTTCACCAGAAAGCGGGCGAGCTGACTGACCACGTGATACCGATGAGGAATTTCAGTTCTCTCCAAGATATTCCCCTCCCGGTTTGAAATTAATTTCCTTCTAAATGTAGATTACAAATCCCACGTTCAGGCTCAGTTTCAAGGCTTGCAGAACGGATTGCATTCCTACTTTCGCTGAATACACTGAGGGTGCATTTGACAGAGAGAGGGATCCTGAGGCTGGGATTTGCTGTTCAGCTGGTGCAAGAGACGGACTCCCATAACAGTGAACGGGAGCTCGCCTTATAAAGAAAGGGCCACAATTCACCAATTGTGTTGCAGCGAAATTGCGTTTAATAAACACACCTTTATTGGATAACGACCTGTGTATTGATGGAGGATCAAAATTGATGTACTAAAGCGAATACAATAGTTCCTATTTTATAAGTTCCGATGTTTAAACATACTAAAGGATACGAACACTGTGTGGGGAAAACTGATTTGACGAGATTTTCACCATGAACTAGAATGGAGGATGCTCGGTGTGTTGAATGACCTACTCCATTCGGAGTTTCTATGCAGTCTGTTGGAAAGCTCTGTAAATGTTGCCACCAGCTCTCAGCTGTTAGGAAGGAGGTCTCTGCAGGCTGGTGCTGGGAGATTTGTACGGTTTTATACTTTAAGACCCCAGAGCAGTTTGATGCAATAGAGTTTCTTGCTTGGCCGTTTCCGAGACCATTGAAGAGTTTATCACATGTCAATGTGTCTGGAGTCACGTTTAGGCCAGACCAGGAAAGCACGGAGAATCACTTCCTGAAAGTACATCGAGGAAGAAAACTGGTGTTTACAATCGACATTGGCTTCAAAGTCACTGTTAATGACTCCAGGTTTTACATCTCGATATTTTATTAATTATAACGTCCACCAGCTGTCAGAGCATTAGCCTGTTCTGGATTAGTAATCCAGTGACGTTTCCACAGCAACACCATCTCCACTTGGGGACCTATTGGAAACCACACTGAGCTGGTTAATTATGTGCTGCTTGACAGCTCTGTTGAATAGAACTCCCACCCATGTGACTATCGCGACGGGACTCAGGGCGTGGCAAATGGTCAGACTGTAGTTATTCCCTTGTTATGGGATTGGACATAGCTGAGTAAATTTCCACATTGCCGGGGAGATGTCAGAGTTGGAGCTGGAATGAAACAGCTTTCCCAGGGACACGGCTTGTTGTGCAGCACAAGTCTTCAGTCCCATTGCAGGAATGGTGTCTGGGCCCAATGCCCAGTGTATCGACAGTGTCCAGCTGTTTCTCCATGTCACATATAGCAAATCAGATCGATTAAAGACTGGCATCTGTGATTCTGCGGGCAGCATGGCGAGGGTGATGTGGATCATCAACTTAACACTTCTGGCTGAGGATGGTGCAGATAATACAACCATGTCTTTTACACTGATGTACAGGGCTGTCCATTGTTTTATGATGGCGATATTTATGGAGTCCTCTCCTGCAGTGAGTTGTTTAATAGTCCATTGACATTTATGTCTGGATGTGGCAGCACTGCACGACTTCGATATGATCTGTTAGTCTTGGGATCATTTCGCCCTCTGTATCAGATGTTAGTCCGGCTGTTGCCAATGTAACCAGTCAAGTGCGGTAGTTTTAATGGATTGCCATCAGGTTTAGGGTCACATGGTTCTGACACTATTATGTTCAGCCACACTCGTTTCTGATCAGCTTGATGTTGATGGTAGGCTGAGGGATTATCCTGGGGAAAATGTTACAGATTGTAGTTGAATACAATTCTGCTGCTGCTGTGATTCTACCGTACCACATTAATGCCCACTATGTTCAATTCAATTTTACTGACTGTGCCCCAGTTCACACCAAGACCCATTCATCCATCAGCCCTGTACTCAGTGTCTTAAATTGGTTTCTCATGTGGTAACACTTACACTTTCCTATTCACATTCTGCTGAGGGTCTCTCCCTGGTGTCACACATCCAAATTGTTACTTTACTCAAACCCCTTAACATATGCATCTGAATCTTTTCCATTCCCCCAATGCAATCTTCTGTGTTTGATGTGAATGTGTTCCCCTCTGTTTCTCTCCCTGACCAAGATTAAGAGCTCTGCAGTGTCAGTGCCTTATGCAGTTTCGGATCAAGGAATTTGTGCACCTTGCATTATCGGTCACTTCCCAGTGCACGGCTTTCCGTGTTAGGCAAGGCGTTTGAGCAGCTTTAACACAGGTCTATGGAACTTATTCAAAAACAGAAATTGCTGACGACACTCAGCAGGTCTGGCAGCGTCTCGTCGAGTGAAAGCAGAATTCATCTTTAAGGGCCAGTGACCCTTCTGCAAAGCTCCCCATTTTCTCCAGCAATTTTTGCATTTTCATTTCCAGTATCCATAGTTAATGTTTAATCGAAAAAATATTCTGAGCCTATTCATTTCTAGAGAAACTCAACAGGTCTGGCACTATCTGCAGAGACAGAGAAACAGAATTAGCGTTTCAAGTTCAGAATTGAAAAGGATTGGAAAATGAGCTTTATAATCCCTTGACAGATGTAGGGAGTGGGTTGACGGGTAAAAGAGGGTGACGTAAAAGATAAACATGCTTTTAGTAGTGGTGAACGAGAATATCATGTGAAGTAGCCTAATAATTAAAATGGAAATGGGGAAAAGGGGATCTCTCTATTGAGTGAACGATAAAGAAGATACAACCACACAAGATCGTAGGGAGGCCAGGAGGGAGAATGTACGGAAACTGGAGAACAGTTATAATGGGGTCAGAAAGTGGAGTTATGAAATTGGACGTTAACTCCTACAGGATGTAACGTACGAAAGTGTAAAGTGAGTTGTTACTCAAGCTTGGGTTGTGCTTCCTTGGAACATTGCAGAAGCCCGGGCCCGAAATGCTAGCATGAGAGCAAGGTAAATTATTGAAATGGGAAGCAATGAGAAGGTCAGGGTTACTTCTGCAGAGTGGGAGTGTTCCTCAAAGCAATCTCTGTTTGGTCTCGCCAATATAGAGAGACTACATTGTGAGCAGCACTGTTAGCAGACCAAATTTAAAGTTTACAAGTGAAATGCTGCTTCACCTGGAAGGTATGTTTGGTGTCTTGAACAGTGAGGAGGGAAGAGGTGAATGAGCAAGCGTTGCAGCTTCTGCAATTGCATGGGAAGTTGCCAAGGCGGAGTGGGGAAGTGTTTGGGTGATGGAGGGTGACACTGAGGGAACGGTCCCTGCGAAATACTGACAGTGGGTGTTAGGGGAAGATGTGTTTCATGGTGCTGCCCTGCTGGAGATGGTGGAAATGGCGTAAGATTATTATGTGAATGTGAATTCTAGTGCAGGAGGGAGTGTGGATAAGGAAGAATCTATCATTGTTCTGGGATGGAGCGGATGGATTGAGGGCAATACCGTGGGAGATGGGACAGTGACAGCTGAAGGCCCTGGCCACAAGAGTTAGGGGATTTCTAGTTTGAAAGAAAATGAGGTCACGATAGACGCAGCTCACAGGAATGTGGCATCATCAAACAGAAATAAGAGATGTAGAATCTTGGAGAATGGAGTCAGCCTCCGCTGATCATGTGTTCAGCCACATGCAGACGTTCCCCCTGAATGATTGAAAAGAACTAGGCATCTAAATTGAGGATTTCTGCCTCACATCTGGTCTGAAGCGGAATGTGAAAACAGACCCAGAGGAAGGCCAGTGAGTATACGTGAGCAGACATTCAAGCAGATATCCCAAACCGCTCAGTAATTATTGTTTCTGTTCAAAAGAAGAACTCGATAAGCAGATGAACCACCCATGGTCTAAAGCTCTCAAGGATACTTTTGATGAGCATTAGTGGAGGTCCAGATTTATAATGTTTATTTCAGTGACCATAAGCTGATGTTAGGCATGAATTTCAGCTGTGCTTCCTGATTTACCCCCAGAAAACACTGCCATTGTTGCTCCAGCCTCTTCCCTGCTTGTCTCCTCTTCCTGATTCCAGGTTCTTCCTCTCAAATTAGAGTACATTTTCTCACATTACGGTCCCTACCCACTTCACCTGAAACTCTTTGATCAAGCCTACCTAACTCTGCGTTTTGTGCTGTCACTTTGCCCCTGGTCTCAGTGTGGCTCACCCTCTCCATCCATGCTGTTTTACACCTCCCACTCACATCTCACTCTGGAAAGTTTCCTTCTTGGAGCAAACCTTATTGAAAACACCTCTCTCCCTTTGCACTGAATTCACACTGTGATCCAAATTTCAAAAAGTATACTCAGCCTTCATCTCACTCTGCTAAAGGTAGACGCTGACCGTGTGGTAAAAGAATTTCCCTTCTTATATGGTTCAGGCCAGAGATGCACTTTCACTGTAGAGATCATCACCCCATTTGGACAAAGCATTTCAGGTGTTAGACCTCTTATTGGTACTCGTAACAGTTTCCTGCTGCCTTAGTATTAGAACATGGAGAAAAAACAAATCACAGTATGAAGCTTGGGCTGAATGTTATTTACCTGTCATTTTAATACTGTTTCACATTTGCAGTGCTTATCTGTAAATGCCTGTTCATAAAGTTAGCGTCAGATAGCGTGTAGGTTGAGGGACGACATTGTAGAAGTTTATAAAATCCTGAGAGGTATGAATAGAGTGAATAGCCAAGGTCCTTTTCACGGGATGGGGGAGTTCAACCATAGAAGGCATAGGTTTAAGGTGAAAGAGGGAAGATTCGAAATGGACGAAGGTTCAATATTTTCACACAGAGGGTGATGTGTGTATATATAATGAGCTGTCAGAGGAAGAGTGGGATATACAAGTACAGCTACAACACTTAAAACTCATTAGGACAAACATATGAATGGGAAACGTTTAGAGGCATATGGACAAAATGCAATCATATGAGGCTAGTTTAGTTTGGAAAACCTGGTCAGCATGGACAAGTTGGACCAAAGGGCCAGTTTGTGCGCGATATCACTGTATGAATTTAGAAAGCGAGGAAAAGGGGAGAAAAGACATGATGTAGTAAATTGGCAAGAAATACGAAAACAAGCAGCATGAGCTTTTCCTAGCATATCAAAAAAGTTCAAAGATCAGTGCGTGACCTTAGGTGAAATTAATTCGGAAAGTATACTGAGGAAAATTGGAGGGTGTGACTGAAGAATTGGCTATAGGGAGCAGACAGATAATTTACACCCATGTTTTACATCTTTCCTGATGTACAGGGGAATGCACAGTAAGTATTTCAATGGTTTAAACAAAACGGTGATAGGAGCAAACTGTCTCTTGAACCGTCCCTAACAAAAGGAGCAAGGATTTTTCTAACAGATAAGAGTAAGAGTAGACAGGTCACCAGTAATTCATAGCTGGTTTTAAAAGAAGTGGTCATGGCGCCCTCTCCATCAGATGTTAGTTTTGCTATTTGTTAATGTAAGCAGTAAGTGCGGTAGCTTGAATGAATTGTCATCAGGTTTAGGTACACATGGTTCTGACCGTGGCATGTTCACCCACACTCATCACTGAAATGGAGATCGGCTTCACGGGAATGGTAGACTGAGAGATTATATTGTGGTTGAATATAATTCTACTGCTGCTGCTGCTGCTACAGCTGCTATGATTTGCAGCATCACATGAATGCCCAGTTCGATCTGCAATATCTGCAATACAATTCTGCTGCCTGTCCTCAATTCGCACGGGGACCCGGTCACCCTTCTCCCCTGTACACAGTGCCCTATCCCGGTTTCCGATGTGGGAACGCTTCCTGTTTTTTTTTAAATTCTCATCCTGTTAGGGTATGTTCATGATGCCATGCCTCCAATTTGTTGCATTGCTCAAAAGCATTTAACGTTTTCACCTGAATATTTTCCCCTCCAGTCATGCCATCTTCTGTTTCTCTCCCTGGCCACGATTAAGAGCTCTGCAGTGTCAGTGATTCCAGCCTTATACAGTTTCAGAACAAATGAATTTGTGTCCCTTGCATTATCATTCACTTCCCGGCGTATGGCGCTCCATGTTGGACAGGGCGTGTGAGCAGTTTTGACACACATGATTGAAACTTATTCAAAAACAGAAATTGCTGAAGACACGGACAAGTCTGACAGCATCTATGGAGTGAAAGCAGAGGTAATCTTTCGGGTTCTGTGACTGTACCTCAAAACACCTATTAAACTATATTGAAAATGTATTCTGTAACCTTTCATTTTTGAAGGAACTCAGTGGGTCTTACAACATCTGCAGAGACAGAGAAACAATGTTAATGTTTCAAGTCCAGTGTAAATCTTCTTCAGAGGTGTAAAGGATTGGAAAGTGAGTGTTTTAGTATCTTGGCAGACGTGGGAAAGAGTGTTTGGAAGCCCAGTGTGAAAGAAAAATGGGCTTTAAATTGTGGTGAAAGAGACATAGATATATAATGGGTGTAAATTAATGTGCAAATATTAGAAGATGATTTTCTCTGTTGAATGCAACATAAACAAGACACGAACTTAAGGAGCCCAGGACGGAGAGTGTATGGAAAATGAAGAACAACCGTAATGGGTTCAGGCTGTGAATTTATGGAATTGAATATTAACTCCTCCAGACTGTAACGTAACAAAATGTAAAGTGAGGTGTTACTCGAGCTTGGGTTGTGCTTCATTGGAACATTGCAGCAGCCTGTATTTTCTAAGAATCACTACAGTGTGGAAACAGGCCCTTCAGCCCAACAGGTTTATACTGATTCTCCAAAGAGTATGCGAACCAATCCCATTATCTACCCTGATAGTATACATAGACCCTTGACTATTGCACCTAACATCAACATCCCTGAAACACAATCAGCAATTCAGCATGGCCAGTTCACCTAACCAGCACAACTTTGAACTGTGACAGGAAACTAGAACACCCAAAGGAAATCGAACCCAGTTCCCTGATGCTGTGAGGCAGTGGTGCAAACTACAGAGACACCGTGCCATCCAGGACCGAAATATTATAAGACCACAATTCTATACGAACAGAAATGAAGCCATTCAGACCATCAAGTCTGCTCTGCCATTCGATCACGACTGACAGATTTTCAACCCCATTTTCCTGCTTCCTCTCAGTAATCTTTGATTCCCTTGTCAATCAAAACTTATCTGTGTCTGTTTTAAATATACTAAATAGAACATAGAACACTACAGCACAGAATAGGCCCTTTGGGCCACGATGTTGTCCCAAGATTTAATCCTAATGTAAAATGTAGTAATTTAACCTCTGCACCCCTCAACTCACTGCTATCCATGTGCATGTCCTACAGTCCCCAATGAATCTGCTTCCAACATTCCATGCATTCACAACGCTCTGCGTAAACAACCTACCTCTGATGTCTCCCTTTTACCTTCCTGTTCATATCTTCAAACTATGACTTCTCGTACTAGTCAATCCTGCCCTGGAGAAAAGTCTATGTGTATTGACTCTATTCCTCTCATTATTTTGTACATCTCGATCATCTCTCCTCTCTCCTCCTTGTCTCCAGAGAGAAAGGTCCAATCTCGTTCAAACTTTCTTCATAAAGCAAGCTCTCCAATCCAGGCAGCATCCTGTTAAACCTTCTTTACACCCCCTCCAAAGCCTCTGTATCTTTCCTATATTATGGCGTCCACAACTGGACACAATATTCCAAGTGTGGTCTCACCAGGGACTTGTAGAGCTGCAGCAAAACCTCACGGTTCTTCAACACGATCCCCCTATTAATGAAAGCCAAAACACCATATGATTTCTTCACACGCTATCCTCTTGGGTGGCAACTTTGAGGGATCTATGCACTTGCCCACCCAGATCCGTCTGTTCCTCCACACTGCCAGGAATCCTGTCTTTAATGCTATATTCAGGATTCGAATTTGACCTACCAAAACGCATCACTTTTCATTTATGCAGGTTGAACTCCATCTGCCATTTCTCAGCCCAGCTGTGCATCCTGCCTATGTCGCGCTGCAGCCTACAGTAGCCCTCTATACTATCGATGTCACCTCCATACTTTGTGTCATCAGTAAATTGCTCACTCTCTCGGCAGAGCAGGTAAGGGCTGTTTGGCGGTGTCTCTTTGTAGTCGCGGTTAAGTTTATTTAACGGTTTAAATTTAAAAGTATTTTTTAAAAAGCGCGGAGCGGACCCAGAAGCTGTTGTAGCGCAAGCTTAACTGGGTAGGTTTTCGCAATAAAGGCGCGCAGGAGAGGAACCCGATGCTCTACAGGGGTAGTGCCTCCCACACGCCCTCCTCCTCTAACCTAATAATAAGACCTGTTGTGGTGAGCAGGTAAGCGCTGCATTTTGCTCGTTTTATTCTGTAGACCTAGTTATTTTTAAAGGTTACTTTTAGAGTGAAGGCAGTGCAATGTTCCTCTTGCAACATGTTTGAGGTGAGGGATGCTATATTCGTCCCTGCTGATTACGCTTGCAGGAAGTGCACCCATCTCCAGCTCCTCCAAGACCGTGTTAGGGAACTGGAGCTGGAGTTGGATGAACTTAGGATCATTCGGGAGGCAGAGGGGGTCATAGATCGGAGTTTTAGGGGAGTAGTAACTCCAAAGATTGCAGACAGATGGGTGACAGTGAGGGGGACTGGGAGGAAGCAGCCAGTGCAGCGACCCCCTCCGGTCGTTCCTCTCAGGAACAAGTATACCGTTTTGGATACTTGTGGGGGGGGACGACTTACCAGGGGTAAGCAATGGGGTTCAGGCCTCTGGCACGGAGCCTGTCCCCGTTGCTCAGAAGGGAAGGGTGGGGGAAGAGCAGAGCAATAGTCATTGGGGACTCGATAGTTCAGGGCACAGATAGGCGGTTTTGCAGGGGTGAGAGAGACTCACGATTGGTATGTTGCCTCCCATGTGCAAGGGTACGTGACATCTCTAATCGTGTTTTCCGGGTCCTTAAGGGGGAGGGGGAGCAGCCCGAAGTCGTGGTACACATTGGCACCAACGACATAGGTTGGAAAAGGGATAAGGATGTTAGGCAGGCTTTCAGGGATCTAGTTTGGAAGCTCAGAGCTAGAACAAAGAGTTGTTGGCACAGGTAAAATATCCAGAGACATTTGATAGAGAGTCGAGGAATAGTGAGAGAGAACATTAAAATGCGTGGCCACAGGGATGGTGCAGGAGGGAGGGATTCTGGTATCTGGATAACTGGGGTTCTTTCTGGGGAAGGTGGGACCTCTATAAACAGGATGATCTACACCTGAACCTGAGGGCACCAGTATCCTTGGCGGGAGGTTTGCTAGTGGTCTTTGGGGGGGTTTAAACTAACTCTGCAGGGCATGGAAACCTGGACTGTAGCTTTAGGGTGCAGGACCTTGAGTGTAGGGAGGTTAGGAACATGGCATCAATCTCGAAGGAGGGTGCCTGTAAACAGGAAGGTGGATTGAAGTGTTTATATTTCAATGCGAGAAGTATATGAAATAAGGTAGGTGAACTTGCAGCGTTGGTTGGTACCTGGGATTTTGATGTTGAGGCTCTTACGGAGACATGGGTAGAACAGGGACAGGAATGGCTGTTGCAGGTTCCAGGGTTTAAATGTTTTAGTAGGGTCAGAGGTGGGGGTAAAAGAGGGGGGGGTGTGGCATTGTTTGTCATTGTATTACAGTGGTGGAAAGGACGATGGATGAAGACTCGCCATCTGAGGTAGGTTGGGCTGAGTCTAGAAACAGGAAAGCTGAGGTCACCCTGTTAGGAGTTTTCTATAGGCCTCCTAATAGTCCTAGAGATGTAGAAGAAAGGATTGCGAGGATGATTCAGGAGAAGAGTGAAAGTAATAGGGTGGTTGTTATGGGGCACTTTAACTTTCCAGATATTGACTGGGAAAGCTATAGCTCGAGTATGTTAGATGGGTCGGTGTTTGTCCAATGTGTGCAGGAGCATTTCCTGTAGACAGGCCAACAAGAGGTGAAGCCACACTGGATTTGGTTCTGGGTAACGAACCAGGCCAGGTGTTAGAATAGGAGGTAGGTGAGCACTTTGGGGACAGTGACCACAATTCGGTGACTTTTACTCTAGTGATGGAGAGGGATAAGTGTGCACTGCAGGGCAAGAGTTATAGCTGGGGGCAGGGAAATTATGATGCGGTGAGGCATGACTTGGCTTGGAAAAGTAGGCTTCAAGGGAAGTGCAAAATCAATATATGGAGCTTGTTCAAGGAGCGGCTATTGAGTGTCCTTGATAAGTATGTACCTGTCAGGTAGGGAGGAAAGGGTCGTTTGAGGGAGCCGTGGTCTAATAAGGAATTGGAATCCCTTGTTAAAGGGAAGAGGGTGGCCTATGTAAAGATGAGGCGTGAGGGTTCAATTGGGGTGATTGAGAGTTATAAGGTAGCCAAGCAGGATCTAAAGAGAGCTAAGAGCAGCAAGGAGGGGACATGAAAAGTCCTTGGTTAGTAGGATGAGGGAAAACCCAAATGATTTCTATAGGAAGTCAGGAATAAAAGAATGACTAGGGTAGGAATAGGTCCAGTCAAAGATAGTAGTGGAAAGTTGTGCGTGGAGGCTGAAAGTTTGGAGAGACACTGAATGAATACTTTTCGTCAGTATTCACTCAGGAACAGGACATAGTTGCCGATGTGAATATTGAGTCACAATTAATTAGAATGGGTGGCTTTGAGTTATGTAAGGAAGTGGTGTTGGAAATTCTGGAAAGGGTGAAAATAGATAAGTCCCCTGGGCCTGATAGCATTTATCCTAGGTTTCCCTGGGAAGCAAGGGAGGCGATTGCAGAGCCATTGGCCTTGATTTTTATGTCCTCATTGTCTACAGGAATAGTGCCAGAAGACTGGAGGTTAGCAAATGTGGTTCCCTTGTTCAAGAAGGGGAGTAGGGATAACCCTAGTAACTATAGGCCAGTGAGTCTCACTTCTGTTGTGGGCAAAGCCTTAGAGAGAATTGTAAGGGATAGGATTTATGAACATCTGGATAGGAATAATGTGATCAAGGATAGTCAGCATGGTTTTGTGAAGGGCAGATTGTGCCTCACAAACCTTATTGAATTCTTTGAGAAGGTGACTAAGGAGGTTGACGAGGGTAAACTGGTAGATGTGGTGCATATGGATTTTAGTAAGGCGTTTGATAAGGTTCCCCATGGTAGGCTACTGTAAAAAAATAAGGAGGTTGAGGGTGCGTTGAGTTTTGGATTAGGAATTGGCTGGCTGGAAGAAGACAGAGGGTAGTAGTTGATGGCAAAGGTTCATCATGGAGTACAGTTACTAGCGGTGTTCCACAAGGACCTGTTTTGGGACCATTGCTGTTTGTCATTTTTACAAATGACCTGGAGTAGGGGCTAGAAGGTTGGGTGAGCAAGTTTGTGGATGATACAAAAGTCGGTGGAGTTGTTGACAGTGAGGAAGGGTGTGGCAGGTTACAGCAGGATATAGATAAGCTGCAGAGCTGGGCAGAAATGTGGCAAATGGAGTTCAATGTAGGTAAGTGTGAAGTGATTCACTTTGGTAAGAGTAACAAGAAGATGGAGTACTGGGCTAATGGTCCGATACATGGTAGTGTAGATGAGCAGAGGGATCTTGGTGTTAGTTGAAGGGGTAAATGTAGGGGAATGGTTTTGGGTTGGTTGCTCTATGGAGGGTTGGTGTGGACTTGTTGGGCCGAAGGGCCTGTTTCCACACTGTAAGTAATTTAATCTAATCTAAAAAAGAACAGGGAGGATGGAAAATGAGGAGGGTGTGTAGAATTGCTAATCAGAGAATGTGTCACTGCTACAGAAATGAAGGTTGTTGAGGAAGGTTTGTCTCCTGAGTCAGTATGGGTGGAATTTGGGAACAGCAAGGGAACAGTCACCGCATTTGGGGATTTTCTACAGACCACCTAATAGCAGTGGAAGGATTGAAGACCTCATAGGCGGGCAGATTCTGGAAAAAATGTAAAAGTAGCAGGATTATAGTTATGGGTGATTTCAACTTTTCCAATATCGACTGGAACCTCCTCAGTGCAGATGTTGTGCATGGTGTGTTCAAGACGGTTTCCTTGCTCAGTATGTAGACAGACCGATGAGGGGAGAGGCTATTTTGGATTTGGTGCTCGGCAACGAGCCAGGACAGATGTCAGAACTCACGGTGGGAGAGCACTTTGGTGAAAATGATCACAACTGCCTCACATGTAGCATAGTCTGCGAGTGTGAAAGGAGCAGTTTCCAAGGGAAGATATTTAATTGTGAACAGGAAATTATGATGCTACCATATAGGAGTTGGGAAGTACAGACTGGGAGCAATTGTTCCACAGAGATGGCACAGCAGACATGTGGAGACTGTTTAAGGAGCATTTGTTGCAAGTGATACACAAATTTGCTCCTCTGAGACCGGTAAGAAGGGGTAAGATAAAGGAGCCTTGGATGACGAGAACAGAGGAACGTCTTGTAAAAAGGAAGCAGGCAGCTTATGCAAGATGGAGGAAGCAAGGATCGAGCACAGCTTTAGAGGATTACAGGCTTGCTAGAAAGGAGCTCAGAAATGGACTGAGGTGAGCCATGGTGGGGCACGAAGAAGGCCTGGCAAGTAGGATGAAGGAGAATCCAAATGTATTTTCTCATACATGAGGAATAAGAGAATAATCAGGGAGTAGGTAGGGCTGATCAGGATTAGCGTAGGGAATTATGCGTGGAGTCTAAGCAGATAGGGAAAGCCCTAAATGAGTTTTTTGCTTCGATTTTCACCAAGGAAAGGGAACTTGTTGTAAATGAAATCGGAGAGGAGTTGGGACAGATCAGTCTTGACCAGGTCAAGATTGATGAAGTTGATGTGCTAGAAATTTTGGAAAACATAAAGATCACCAGGGCCAAACCAGATTTATCCTAGACTGCTCCAGGAAGCAAGAAAGGAGGTTGCTCAGCCTCTGGTGATGATATTTGCCTCCTCACTCTCCACGGGAGTCGTACCGGAGGATTGGAAGGAGGTGAGTGTTGTTCCTTATTTCAAGAAGGGTATTAGGGAAATCCCTGGCAATTAGCGACCAGTCAGTCTTACGTCAGTGGTCAGCAAAGTTTGGAAAAAATTGAGGGATAGGGTTTATGACTATTTTGCAAAGCAAAGTGTGATTAAAGGCAGTCAGCATGGCTTTGCGAGGGGCAGGTCATGCCTTTCAAATCTTATTGATTTCTTTGAGGAGGTGTCAAGACAGGTCGACAACAGTCAAGCAGTGGATGTGGTGCATGTGGAAAGGTATTTTATAGGGTTCCCCACGGAAGGCTCATTCATAAAGTCAGGAAGTATGGGATACAGAAAGATTTGGTTTTCTGGATCAGAATTGGCTGGCTGCCAGAAGGCAGACAGTGTTTGTAGATGGAAAGTATTCTGGTTGGAGGACAGTGTTGAAAGGGATCCCACAGGGCCTCTGCTCTTTGTAGTTTTTATAAAGGACTTGGATGAGGAGATTATGGGGTGGGTTAGCAAATTTGAACAATTCACCTAATCTGCACATCTTTGGATCATGAGAGGAAACCGGAGCAAACCCACGGGGAAATTTTCAAACTTCACACAGTTAGTTCCCTGACGTGGGAATTGAACTCGGGTCTCTGGCGCTGTGAAGCAGCAGTGCTAACTATTGTGCCACCGTGCTGCCTCGAGATATTTATAAATGTTCTAAACCCTGGAACATCAAGCAACCATCCCTGCCCCTGTGAAACCTACGTCTCTGTTATGGTCACGACATCGTAGAGCAGACACACTTTAACTGATCCCTTTGTTTCATTGCGTGAGAAACCTTCCTGATAGATTCAATATATCCTGTCACTGTCCTGTTTGCAACTAACCCCCTCTCAGACATGTAGTCTTATTCCTACCCCCCTGCCAAACTAGTTTAAACCCGCCAGAATCACACGAGCAAACCTTCCACACAGGACATTTGTGCCCTCCAGTTCAGGTGCAACCCGTCCTTCATGTACAGGTCCCACCTTACCCAGAAGGTATCCCGGTGGTCTAGGTATCTGAAGCCCTCTCTCCTGCACCAGCCTCGCAGCCACGTGTAAAGCTGCATTCGCTGACTGTTCCTCATCTAACAAGCTCGTGCCACTGGTAGCAAATCTGAGATAACTACTCTACTCGTCCTGCTCTTCAGCTTCCAAACTGTCGTCAATTTTCAGATCCTCAGTCCCTTTTCTTGCTATATCGTTGGTGCCAAATGATTTGGTTTCCACAGCCTTCTGTGGTAAGGAATTCCGATATTTCACCACTCTCTGGCGAAAGACGTTTCACCTTATCTCCGTTCTGATGGGTTTTCCCTTTGCTCTAAGACTTTGTCCTCCTGCCAGTGCAAACCTCCTCCCAATTTTGTCTGTATCCAGTTCATTCAGTATTCTGTAAGTTTCAATTGGATCCACCCCACCGCCCCCCACACCACACTTCTAATCTCCATCGAGTATAAACCCAGAGTTCTCCAACGTTTCTCATCTGTTAAGCTTTTCATTTCTGGTGAACCTACTCTTGACACACACCAAGGCTAATACATCCTTCCTGAGGTATGAGTCATAAAATACTGGAAATGTGGTCTGACCAGAGCCTTCGAAAGCCTCAGAATCCCCACCATTATATCCTACTCCTCTCGAGATGAATGACAACATTGTATCTGCCTTCTGAACTACTGACTAAACCTGTAAGTTTATCTAAGGCGAATCCTGCGCTTTGAATCTTAAGTCACTTTGTTACTCAGATTTATGATTTTTTTCCCATTTAGTAAATAGTCCATGCCTGTATTCTTCATACCAAAGTGCATGACCTCACACTCTCCCACATTGTATTCCATCTGCTACTCCTTTTCCCACTCACCTAAACTGTCGAAATCTTTCTGGAGGCTCCCTGCCTCCTCAATACTACATGCCCCTCCACCTATCTTTGCATCATCTGCAAACATATCCAGAATGCCTTCTGTCCCGCCACTCAGATCATTAACCAAGAAAGTGAAATGTTGTGGTTACAACACTGACTCTTGTGGAACACTGCTAGTCACTGGCTGCCGTCCTGAGAGGGACAATTTTATCCTCACTCTGCATCCTGCCGCCATGGGTCCTTATCTTACTCTGCAGCCTCCTGTGTGGTACCATATCAGATGCCTTCTGGAAGTTCAGATAGGTAACTGTCTCTGGTCCAACCCATCATTACCTCCTCAAAGAATTCTTATTATCTTCAAACAATTAGGTTATTGAAATGGGGAGCAATCTGAAAGCCAGTGTCATTCCTGAGCAGCAATTACAGGAGACTGGATTGAAAGAGTACAAGTGAAATGCCGCTTCACCTGGAAAGTGTGTTTCGAGCCTCAGGCAGTGAGGAGGGAAGAGGTGAATGGGCAAATGTTGCAGCTTCTGCATTTACATGGGAAGGTGCCATGGGGGTGTAGGGAAGTGTTCGGGGTGATGGAGGGTGCCACAGAAGGAATGGTCCTTATGAAAACCTGACAGTGGACGGGAAGGGAAGATGTGTTTGATGGTGCTGTCCTGCTGGAGGTGGTGGAAGTGGCGGAGGATGATTCTGTGAATGTGGATTCTAGTGCAGTAGGAAGTGAGGATAAGGGGAGATCTATCATTGTTCTGGGAAGGAGGGGACGGAGTGTGGTCAGAAGTGAGGGAGACGGGGCAGTCTCAGCTGAAGGCTCTGTCCATCAGAGTGAGGGCATTTCTCATTTGAGAGAAAAGGATGACATGCAGGAAGCCTCCTACTGGAATGTGACATAATCGAACAGAAATCACAGAGCCAGAAAAACTGGGAGAATGGAGTCACTCGCAGTTGATCACGTGTTCAACCACAAACGTAGGTTTCACCTGAATGACTGAAAAGAGCCTAGAATTTCAAATGCAGATTTATGTCATACATCTGCTCAAATACGGAGTGTGAAAGTAGACATAGGTGAAGGTCAGCAGATGTGTGGGGGAGACGTTGAAGCAGGTACTGCTTAGTAATGATTGACTCTGGCCAAAGGGAAGATGATATGAAGATGTGAAAATGAAACCCTTATGATAAACAAAGGCTGTGAAGGAAACTAATCAGACATAAACTAAAGAAATCAGATTGGCGAGCACTAGCATCGGCCACATTTGGGAAGTTTACTATTGGAACAAGAAGCAGATTGTATAAAACAAAATACAACGAAAAATTTGTGAGAAGATTTGTAGCTCGGGTGCTCGTTGTTGTGGTTCTGTTCGCCGCGCTGGGAATTTGTGTTGCAGACGTTTCGTCCCCTGTCTAGGTGACATCCTCAGTGCCTGGGAGCCTCCTGTGAAGCGCTTCTGTGTTCTTTCAGCATTTGCAGTGGTTTGAATCTGCCGCTTCCAGTTGTCAGTTCCAGCTGTCCGCTGTAGTGGTCGGTATATTGGGTCCAGATTGATGTGCTTATTGATTGAATCTGTGGATGAGTGCCATGCCTCTAGGAATTCCCTGGCTGTTCTCTGTTTTGCTTGTCCTATAATAGTAGTGTTGAGCCAGTGGAAATAATGTTGCTTGTCATCTGCATGTGTTCCAAAACTGATATTCCAAAACTGGCAAGAAATATGAAAAAAAAATCTGACTGCGAGAGTTTTCCCATATCGAATAAAAAACGTTCATAATGTGCGTGTGACCCTTGGAAGAAAGGCAGGAAAGTATATGTGGGACAGTGGAGATTTGGTTTCATGCCACAGACAGATAATTTAAAACAGTATTTTACATCATACCTCACATTGGAAGGCATGCAGAGTTTCAATATTATAGTCAGATGAAAGATGCCCACCAAAATTGTAGTCAGATGAACGTTTTGCACTGTCCCTAACAAAACAAACAAGGCTTTTCTCAAATAGAAAAGACCAAGGGAAAACAGCTCATCAGCAATTATTAGCTTGTTTCCATAGAAGTGGTTACAGAGTGACTGGTGGCACTGTGTGAAATTTACATAACTCTCGGGATTGCAGGAGTGTTCCAGTGAAACTGGCGAAACTCCAATGTGGCGCCTGACTTCAAGAAGAGAGTGAGTCTTCAAGTGTTAGGTGCTCCCTTTCTCTGAATATGGAGCATATTTGAGAGACTTCATGGCCTCATGATGCACTTTCATCCTGAGTGATTTGAAAAAGTAAAACTCTAGTCCTTCATCTGATGCATTCCATACTTTGGGAATGATCATTTTGCGAAAGTAGAATTTTATTGAAAATTATCTGGAACATTGTACAAACGACATCATTCGGAGAATTCTAGAAACAGCACTCAACTGAGCATTTTATAATCATGTGGGGATATTGCCTAGGTGAGAGAGAGAGAGAGAGAAAAACAGTGTT
Source organism: Chiloscyllium punctatum (assembly GCF_047496795.1). Lineage (NCBI taxonomy): Eukaryota > Metazoa > Chordata > Chondrichthyes > Orectolobiformes > Hemiscylliidae > Chiloscyllium > Chiloscyllium punctatum. The sequence continues at coordinate 7,182,578 of NC_092777.1, forward strand.
GCATTCCAATGGTGAGAGTGATGGAGCCTTATTATCGGTAAGGCGCTGACAGATATACAGTGAGAATGATAGAGTAGAGTGAGTAGCGGGCGGCACGGTGGCACAGCATTACTACGACTGCCTCGCAGCGCGAGAGTCCCGGGTTCAATTCCTGACTCAGGCGACTGACTGTGTGGAGTTTGCACATTCTCCCCGTGTCTGTGTGTTCCCGCTGGGTGCTCTCAAGATGTGCTTGTCAGGTGAATTGGCCATGCCAAATTGCCCGAAGTGTTAGGTGTAGTGGAATGGTTCTGGGTGGGCTGCTCTTTGGAGGGTTGGTGTGGACTTGTTGGGCCGAAGGGCCTGTTTCCACACTGTAATTAATCTGATATGGTGACTCTTATTCTGACAGAGCGGGGAAGGTTATTGATACGTTTCCTGTATTGCTGGACATTTCATCAGACCACAGATACTGCACTGAGCAGGGTGGTGAGCTCAGACCATGCTCGGTGGATGGTGTGACCCCTTTTGGGAAGAGAATGGTCCCCCTCTGTACTAGCCCATTCACCAGGACCTCCGTGCCCCTGTCGACAAACCGTGGTTTAATTTTCCCATATCTGCCATGCTCGGGTAAACTGTGCAGGGCAACTCCAAACTGAAAAAGCTCAACTGTGTGCCCATTGGCCTGTTAAAGATCCAATCAGTGCCAGTGGTCACAGAATATCCAGGGTAGCCGGACGATGGTGACTTCCTCCAGCCATGATGGGTGGGAGAATCGGGGTGGGACAATCATGGTGGCATTGAATGAGAGGGACACCTTTGGGTGGGGTGGATAGCTAATGAGGTGAGTTCGATAAGATAACACTAGGAAACTAGCTCTGCCTCGTGCAGACAATCCTTCTGTCACACTCAGTGAAAATGGCACTGAGACAAATTATTGTCAGATTCAACCCAATGAATCGAAGACTCTTCTGACCTTACTCCCAGTTACAACGCTGCAGGGCAAATGCTTATCCAAAACTCTCCATCATCTTAACATACACCAATATCCTGCTCACCCACCATTCCTGTAAACAGTGGCCTGTATTGCAAGATGCTATTGAAATATTTCCATTTCATAATTTTTACACATACCATCAGATCCTTCTTTGACATTCTCTCTCCATCTCCCCCTCCCTTTTAACAAAGATCCTCCCATTTGTTGGTATTTAAACTGATTTCCCTACCATCTCTCTCTGGCAGTGAGTTGCACACCCACAGCACCCCTGTGTCATGCCACAATGGAGATATGGATCTGTAAATAGAGGAGAGCTGCACATCCTGACACTTCCAGCATGGGTGCAAGTTTCCCCACGCTGGGCAGAGATCTAACACAGTGTTACTCAGCAATGCAGTGATTGGTGTGCACAGCTGAGTATGCTGGGAAGGTAACTGCTCCAGATTAATGGATAACTTCACTGCTATTCACTGCACAGCTCCCCATGCTGCACAGATATCCAGTCCGCTGTACAGAGCAATGCCTTTGTTTGTTCTGCACAGCGCCCTGTGCTGAACAGATTATCTCGTCCATGTTTATAGATCAGTGCACTGTTGGACAGATAAGTAGTGAAGTGTTGAGCTCTAAACAGTGTTCTATCCTGGACAGATTGCTGAGCAGTACACTAGCCAGGTCTATGCAGTGCTTCATACTGAGTAGGTATTTCATCTGGGCTTATCTGAGAGGTGGATTGAGTATCCGATATAATTCCTGACATGATTATCACTCCTCCAGCTCGGCCCATTCCGCTAGTAAATGTGAGATGCTGTGTTTATGATAGAATTTACTTGCTCAAAGTATTCGACATTAAGCAAAGCACAATTTATTCGAACACTGCCGGTAAAAGACAACAAAAGGAAGAGGAACTTGCAATCACTTAATTCTGTTGGAAGACTTAGCAGAATAATATTTTATTTAACGAGCATACAATAACTGTTCCAATATGGTATCATCCAATAAGCACACAAACGTCAAAAATCAAATGCAGGAAACAGATTATCTCACATGCAGTTCTCCAATCCAGGAGGAAAGATCATCAAAAGACAGTTCTGAGGGAAATCTCAGACAGAGTGTGTAGCACCTGGGAGAGATTTACAGCCTTCCAACCCTGCTGAGACCCCAGCAATAACTGGCAAAAGGTAAAACTAAGAATCCTGGTTCTGTGAGAGTTTGACCATCACTCCACAGGACCAGACTGCGGCTGCAAGAACACAAGGAATCGACTGTATCTACATCATCTATGGCACTGTAGGTGTCTCTCAAAAATGCCTAAACCAACTTAAGCTGTTAAATACTGGACAGACAAAAGTCAAAGTTAAACATAAAGAAATAAAACGAAAAGATGCACCACGCCTGGTGATCAGACACAGACGGCCTCAGGAGCCTAGCAATTCCTACCTTGCAAAAACACAGCAGATGCATCGAGTTTGTGAAGAGAAAGTATCATCTCCCCCCTCACCTCTATGTTTACAATTGAAGATGTGCCATTAGCCCAATAATCAGTGATATTAAAATCCCACCCACACCAAGTATTATTGTGATATATCAGAGTTAACTGGAGCTGTTTGTTCAGTAACTGTTATTAATATCAGTCTTTCTGGACCTAACTGAGTCACTGGAGGATTTCCCTCTTCCATAATTAGGGACTTCTTTCAACTTGTTATGCCATAGTATTCGGGGCAGAGTCAACCTCAACAAGATTGGGATCAGCAGCTACAGAGAAAGAGACAGAAACCAGAATCTGAGAAAATTAGAATGTTTCAAAAATGGATTTGAATTTGAGAACATCCGACTAGAATCTTCCAACAATGAACAGAAATTTATCCTCGGGTCTTTACTGGCATTCTCAGGATTGGCCACGGTTCAAGTTGCGGATACGAGCCGTTCTGGTGATTATTCAAGTTGGGTATTATCCCATCCTCGCTATTAATGGTGTTCCTGGTAAGTTTATCACTGTCAATTCCATAAATGATGCTAAATATTATTGCTATTCTGGTTGATTATATTTAACAAATACATAAACTTTCAGTCACAAATGCCACTTCCTTCTCATGCATTTCCAAACTACTTCCTCATAAACCCCTGAGAAGGAACAAGACTGTTCAGAACCTTGAGTCTCCTTTTTACCGTGAATTGCTTTATGTCTCCATATTCTCTCTGTGATCAAACCTGCTGACACCCAACTAACCTGGTGTTGTGTGATCTACAACCTTATTATTTGTATTATTCATAAATGGTGTATCTGTGAATATGGAGGAGGCGTGGGGAGAGTGTGATAACTAAGTTTGTGTTTGATACAACGATTGATCGGGTGGTTGGCAGTGAGGAGGAAGGTCTTATGTTCCAGGACGATACAGATGGACAGATCAGTAGCAGATGGAATGCAACCCTGATAAATATGAGGTGATGCACTTTGGAAGAAGGAAGCAGACAGCGGAGTACTCAGTGAATGGCAGCACACTAGGGAGCTCAGAAGGAGCTTCTCCATACATCCCTCAATGTGACGGGGCAGGTTAATACACAAGTTGAAAAAGCAAAGGGTAGCGTAAGCATAGTCTTTATTTGTCGAGGCACAGATTATAAGAGCTACGCGGAGCTTTGTTTCGGCCAAGATGGAATAATGTGTGAAGTTCTGGGAGCCACATTACAGGAAGGATGTGATTGCACTGGAGCGGGTGCAGAGGAGATTCAACAGGATGTTCCCTGAGATGGAGTATATCAGTTATGGAGGGAGGCTGGATAAGCTCGGGTATTTTTTCATTTGGCGCAGAGAAGGCTGAGGGGGATGTGATTCAGAAGGAAACGATTATGAGGGACATGGACAGGGGGGGGGTAGACAGTATCTTCCTTTTAGTTAGAGGGAGAACAAGGGGGAGCACATTCTTAAAGTGAAGTGTTTGAGATTTAAAGGGGACTTGAGGATCGCTTTTTTACCAAGGGGGTTTTGGGCTCTGTAATGTACGACCGGAGAGGGAGTTGTCATGGGTAACCTCACACCTGTTACAAAGTACTTGGACGACCTCTTGAAGTGACATAACATTCCCAGCTATGGGGCTCATGGGACGAATGTCGACCGTGCTGTACCTTTGATGGTGCAGAGTCTATGCTTCTATGAGTGCATGATTGTTCAAGGTCAATCATTGAAAAGCTTACGACAGCAATTGTTGGGTTTCAGAACACTCTATCTGCACAAAGGTTATAAGAGTGAACTTGTAACAGCTTCATAAAGTACCTCAATGGCAAAATTAAGGCGAAAAAAGGTGCAGCTTCTTTACAGACTGAATCCAGAGAGTGGAGAATGGAGAAGAGTGAAACGACAGAACTATGCAGCAAATATTTCAGTTATGTCCTCACAGAAGAAAACAAAACAAAACAAAACAAAAATCTTCTTAGCAATACGAGGAAAGTTTAATCTGTTGAGAGAGAAAATTAGCAAATACACGTTATGGAGAAAGTATTTTAACTGAAATAATGGGCTGAGACAAAGGCAACAGAGATTTATCAAATGGGAATCATATTTGAGAAACAGACTTTTAGCAAAACTATGGAGAAGCAATCAATGCAATACAATTGGATTTCAGTAAGAATTTTGATAAAGCCCCAAGCGTACTATGCGAATTTGAATCCTATGGGACTGGGGCTAACAGAAGGGCATGATTTTAGAATGGGAGAGATAACAGGAAACAGTGAGTAGTAATAAATCAATGTTGTTTAGAGCAGAGGATCAAGCGTATAGCAGGATTCAGTGTTTGGTCCCTACCTATTTCAAATACACACCAAACGTTTGTTAGAGGGAATCAAATGCAATATTTCCAAGGCTGCTGATGGCACTAACCGATGTCGGATTGTGAGTGGGTGAGAAGGATGTAAACAAAAAGCTACAAGGTGACTGAGACAAGTAGAGTGTCTGTGCAAATACGGGGCAATGAAGAACAATGTGGGTAGATGTGACGTTGTGCCCTTCGATGAGAAAAAGAGAACGGCAGCCTACCAGTTGAAAAGGTTGGAAAATGTTACTCAATAAAGGGACCTACGCTTCTTTTCGTCTCATTCTTCACCGACCACCGCTGTCCAAACAGGGCAGTGAGTCCTGAAGCCAGAAGAAAATACTGGGAATGACACTGGGACATTACCAGTGTACATAGACCCACCAGTTGGGTAGGTGTAACATTGAAAAGGATCTGGATCTCCCTGTACACTAGTCACTGAAAATGTTTTTTGCAGGAACAGAAAGCAGTTAGGAAGGTAAAGGGTGCGTTGACCTTCATATTTCAGGGGGATTTGAGTCCAGGAGTAAGGGTGTCTTACTGCAGCTGGACAGGGCCTTGGTGAGCCCCCATCTCGATCATTATGCAGTATTGTGTGCAGTGTTGGTCTCGTTACCTAGTAAAGGACAAACCTGACATTGAGGGAGTGCAGTTAAGGATGACCAGACTGATATCTGGGATGACAGGTTTGTTGTGGGAGCAGAGTTTTGGGTGACTGGGCCTGTATTCCATAGTATTTAGGAAAATGCCTGGAGATCTCAGTAGGATAAAAAAAAAAGCACTGACAGGGCGAGACAGATTATATACAGGGATGATAATTTTGGAGCCATTTCAGAGACCATTTAATTGTTTATCACATGTCTGTGCATCTGGAGTCACTTTTAGGCCAGACCAGAAAACCACGGGAGATTCACGTCCTGAAAGCACATTGGGGAAGCAAACTCCTGTTTACAATCGACATGGGCTTCAGGATAACTATTACTGGCACCAGATTTTAAATCTGGATATTTTATTAATTGTTTTTAACTTACAGCAGCTGCCAGAGCATGAGCCTGGTCTGGATTAGTAATCCAATGACACTTCCACAGCAGCACCATCTTTATTTGGGGACATATCCGAAACCACAATGAGCATGTTATTTCTGTGCTGCTTGTCAGCTCTGTCAAAAAGAACGCCCACCAATTGACTGTCGTGGTGGGACTGAGGGGGAGGTAATTGGACAGATTGTAATTATACTCCTTTTAAGGGACTGGGCATAGCTGAGTAATTTTCAACATTGTGGTAAAAACAATAACTGCAGATGCGGTAAACCAAATTCTGGATTAGTGGTGCTGGAAGAGCACAGCAGTTCAGACAGCATCCAATGAGCAGCGAAATCGACGTTTCGGGCAAAAGCCCTTCATCAGGAATAAAGGCAATGAGCCTGAAGTGTGATGAGATAAGCGAGAGGAGGGTGGGGGTGTAGCATAGAGTGGCATAGAGTACAATAGGTGAGTGGGGGAGGAGATGAAGGTGATAGGTCAAGGAGGAGAGGGTGGAGTGTTTAGGTGGAAAAGGAGCTAGGCAGGTCGGACAAGTCCGGACAAGTCAAGGGGACAGTGCTGAACTGGAAGTTTGAAACTAGGATGAGTTGGGGGAAGGGGAGATGAGGAAGCTGTTGAAGTCCACATTGATGCCCTGGGGTTGAAGTGTTCCAAGGCGGAAGATGAGGCATTCTTCCTCCAGGCGTCTGGTGGTGAAGGAGCGGCGGTGAAGGAGGCCCAGGACCTCCATGTCCTCGGCAGAGTGGGAGGGGGAGTTGAAATGTTGGGCCACGGGGCGGTTTGGTTGATTGGTGCAGGTGTCCCGGAGATGTTCCTTAAAGCGCTCTGCTACGAGGCGTCCAGTCTCCCCAATGTAGAGGAGACCACATCGGGAGCAACGGATACAATAAATGATATTAGTGGATGTGCAGGTAAAAGTTTGATGGATGTGGAAGGCTCCTTTAGGGCCTTGGATAGAGGTGAGGGAGGAGGTGTGGGCACAGGTTTTACAGTTCCTGCGGTGGCAGGGGAAAGTGCCAGAATGGGAGGGTGGGTCGTAGGAGGGTGTGGACCTGTCCAGGTAGTCACAGAGTGAATGGTCTTTGCGGAAGGTGGAAAGGGGTGGGGAGAGAAATATATCCTTGGTGGTGGGGTCTCTTTGGAGGTGGCGGAAATGTCGGCGGATGATTTGGTTTATGCGAAGGTTTGAAGGGTGGAAGGTGAGCACCAGGGACGTTCTGTCCTTGTTACGGCTGTAGGGGTGGGGTCTGAGGGGGAGGTGCGGGATGTGGACGAGATGTGTTGGAGGGCATCTTTAACCACGTGGGAAGGGAAATTGCGGTCTCTAAAGAAGGAGGCCATCTGGTGTGTTCTATGGTGGAACTGGTCCTCCTGGGAGCAGATATGGTGGAGGCAGATAATCTTCAACATTACCAGAGAGACAGAGCTGAAACGAAACTATTTCCACAGGGACATGACTTGTTGTGTAGCACAAGTCTGCAGTCTTATTGCAGGAATGATTTCAGGACCCATTGCCTTTGTCATAATCTACAGTGTTCGGCTGTTTCTTCATGTCACGTGCAGCGCATCAAATTGGTTGAAGGGTGGCATCAGTGGGCATCAAGACAAGAGTGAGATGGATCATTGATTCAACATTTCTGGCTGAGGATGGTGTCGGTACTACATCCTTGTCTTTTACACTGATATGCAGGACTGTTCCATTATTTAGGATGGGCATGTTTGTACAGCCCTTACCTCCGTCATTTGTTTCATCATCCATCAGCATCTATAACTGAATGTGGCAGAATTGCAGAGCTTCAATCAGATCTGTTGGTCAAGTGAGGTAGCTTTAAATGGGTTAATGGGTTAAATATTATTGCTATTCTGGTTGATTATATTTAACAAATACATAAACTTTCAGTCACAAATGCCACTTCCTTCTCATGCATTTCCAAACTACTTCCTCATAAACCCCTGAGAAGGAACAAGACTGTTCAGAACCTTGAGTCTCCTTTTTACCGTGAATTGCTTTATGTCTCCATATTCTCTCTGTGATCAAACCTGCTGACACCCAACTAACCTGGTGTTGTGTGATCTACAACCTTATTATTTGTATTATTCATAAATGGTGTATCTGTGAATATGGAGGAGGCGTGGGGAGAGTGTGATAACTAAGTTTGTGTTTGATACAACGATTGATCGGGTGGTTGGCAGTGAGGAGGAAGGTCTTATGTTCCAGGACGATACAGATGGACAGATCAGTAGCAGATGGAATGCAACCCTGATAAATATGAGGTGATGCACTTTGGAAGAAGGAAGCAGACAGCGGAGTACTCAGTGAATGGCAGCACACTAGGGAGCTCAGAAGGAGCTTCTCCATACATCCCTCAATGTGACGGGGCAGGTTAATACACAAGTTGAAAAAGCAAAGGGTAGCGTAAGCATAGTCTTTATTTGTCGAGGCACAGATTATAAGAGCTACGCGGAGCTTTGTTTCGGCCAAGATGGAATAATGTGTGAAGTTCTGGGAGCCACATTACAGGAAGGATGTGATTGCACTGGAGCGGGTGCAGAGGAGATTCAACAGGATGTTCCCTGAGATGGAGTATATCAGTTATGGAGGGAGGCTGGATAAGCTCGGGTATTTTTTCATTTGGCGCAGAGAAGGCTGAGGGGGATGTGATTCAGAAGGAAACGATTATGAGGGACATGGACAGGGGGGGGTAGACAGTATCTTCCTTTTAGTTAGAGGGAGAACAAGGGGGAGCACATTCTTAAAGTGAAGTGTTTGAGATTTAAAGGGGACTTGAGGATCGCTTTTTTACCAAGGGGGTTTTGGGCTCTGTAATGTACGACCGGAGAGGGAGTTGTCATGGGTAACCTCACACCTGTTACAAAGTACTTGGACGACCTCTTGAAGTGACATAACATTCCCAGCTATGGGGCTCATGGGACGAATGTCGACCGTGCTGTACCTTTGATGGTGCAGAGTCTATGCTTCTATGAGTGCATGATTGTTCAAGGTCAATCATTGAAAAGCTTACGACAGCAATTGTTGGGTTTCAGAACACTCTATCTGCACAAAGGTTATAAGAGTGAACTTGTAACAGCTTCATAAAGTACCTCAATGGCAAAATTAAGGCGAAAAAAGGTGCAGCTTCTTTACAGACTGAATCCAGAGAGTGGAGAATGGAGAAGAGTGAAACGACAGAACTATGCAGCAAATATTTCAGTTATGTCCTCACAGAAGAAAACAAAACAAAACAAAACAAAAATCTTCTTAGCAATACGAGGAAAGTTTAATCTGTTGAGAGAGAAAATTAGCAAATACACGTTATGGAGAAAGTATTTTAACTGAAATAATGGGCTGAGACAAAGGCAACAGAGATTTATCAAATGGGAATCATATTTGAGAAACAGACTTTTAGCAAAACTATGGAGAAGCAATCAATGCAATACAATTGGATTTCAGTAAGAATTTTGATAAAGCCCCAAGCGTACTATGCGAATTTGAATCCTATGGGACTGGGGCTAACAGAAGGGCATGATTTTAGAATGGGAGAGATAACAGGAAACAGTGAGTAGTAATAAATCAATGTTGTTTAGAGCAGAGGATCAAGCGTATAGCAGGATTCAGTGTTTGGTCCCTACCTATTTCAAATACACACCAAACGTTTGTTAGAGGGAATCAAATGCAATATTTCCAAGGCTGCTGATGGCACTAACCGATGTCGGATTGTGAGTGGGTGAGAAGGATGTAAACAAAAGGCTACAAGGTGACTGAGACAAGTAGAGTGTCTGTGCAAATACGGGGCAATGAAGAACAATGTGGGTAGATGTGACGTTGTGCCCTTCGATGAGAAAAAGAGAACGGCAGCCTACCAGTTGAAAAGGTTGGAAAATGTTACTCAATAAAGGGACCTACGCTTCTTTTCGTCTCATTCTTCACCGACCACCGCTGTCCAAACAGGGCAGTGAGTCCTGAAGCCAGAAGAAAATACTGGGAATGACACTGGGACATTACCAGTGTACATAGACCCACCAGTTGGGTAGGTGTAACATTGAAAAGGATCTGGATCTCCCTGTACACTAGTCACTGAAAATGTTTTTTGCAGGAACAGAAAGCAGTTAGGAAGGTAAAGGGTGCGTTGACCTTCATATTTCAGGGGGATTTGAGTCCAGGAGTAAGGGTGTCTTACTGCAGCTGGACAGGGCCTTGGTGAGCCCCCATCTCGATCATTATGCAGTATTGTGTGCAGTGTTGGTCTCGTTACCTAGTAAAGGACAAACCTGACATTGAGGGAGTGCAGTTAAGGATGACCAGACTGATATCTGGGATGACAGGTTTGTTGTGGGAGCAGAGTTTTGGGTGACTGGGCCTGTATTCCATAGTATTTAGGAAAATGCCTGGAGATCTCAGTAGGATAAAAAAAAAAGCACTGACAGGGCGAGACAGATTATATACAGGGATGATAATTTTGGAGCCATTTCAGAGACCATTTAATTGTTTATCACATGTCTGTGCATCTGGAGTCACTTTTAGGCCAGACCAGAAAACCACGGGAGATTCACGTCCTGAAAGCACATTGGGGAAGCAAACTCCTGTTTACAATCGACATGGGCTTCAGGATAACTATTACTGGCACCAGATTTTAAATCTGGATATTTTATTAATTGTTTTTAACTTACAGCAGCTGCCAGAGCATGAGCCTGGTCTGGATTAGTAATCCAATGACACTTCCACAGCAGCACCATCTTTATTTGGGGACATATCCGAAACCACAATGAGCATGTTATTTCTGTGCTGCTTGTCAGCTCTGTCAAAAAGAACGCCCACCAATTGACTGTCGTGGTGGGACTGAGGGGGAGGTAATTGGACAGATTGTAATTATACTCCTTTTAAGGGACTGGGCATAGCTGAGTAATTTTCAACATTGTGGTAAAAACAATAACTGCAGATGCGGTAAACCAAATTCTGGATTAGTGGTGCTGGAAGAGCACAGCAGTTCAGACAGCATCCAATGAGCAGCGAAATCGACGTTTCGGGCAAAAGCCCTTCATCAGGAATAAAGGCAATGAGCCTGAAGTGTGGAGAGATAAGCGAGAGGAGGGTGGGGGTGTAGCATAGAGTGGCATAGAGTACAATAGGTGAGTGGGGGAGGAGATGAAGGTGATAGGTCAAGGAGGAGAGGGTGGAGTGTATAGGTGGAAAAGGAGCTAGGCAGGTCGGACAAGTCCGGACAAGTCAAGGGGACAGTGCTGAACTGGAAGTTTGAAACTAGGATGAGTTGGGGGAAGGGGAGATGAGGAAGCTGTTGAAGTCCACATTGATGCCCTGGGGTTGAAGTGTTCCAAGGCGGAAGATGAGGCATTCTTCCTCCAGGCGTCTGGTGGTGAAGGAGCGGCGGTGAAGGAGGCCCAGGACCTCCATGTCCTCGGCAGAGTGGGAGGGGGAGTTGAAATGTTGGGCCACGGGGCGGTTTGGTTGATTGGTGCAGGTGTCCCGGAGATGTTCCTTAAAGCGCTCTGCTACGAGGCGTCCAGTCTCCCCAATGTAGAGGAGACCACATCGGGAGCAACGGATACAATAAATGATATTAGTGGATGTGCAGGTAAAAGTTTGATGGATGTGGAAGGCTCCTTTAGGGCCTTGGATAGAGGTGAGGGAGGAGGTGTGGGCACAGGTTTTACAGTTCCTGCGGTGGCAGGGGAAAGTGCCAGAATGGGAGGGTGGGTCGTAGGAGGGTGTGGACCTGTCCAGGTAGTCACAGAGTGAATGGTCTTTGCGGAAGGTGGAAAGGGGTGGGGAGAGAAATATATCCTTGGTGGTGGGGTCTCTTTGGAGGTGGCGGAAATGTCGGCGGATGATTTGGTTTATGCGAAGGTTTGAAGGGTGGAAGGTGAGCACCAGGGACGTTCTGTCCTTGTTACGGCTGTAGGGGTGGGGTCTGAGGGGGAGGTGCGGGATGTGGACGAGATGTGTTGGAGGGCATCTTTAACCACGTGGGAAGGGAAATTGCGGTCTCTAAAGAAGGAGGCCATCTGGTGTGTTCTATGGTGGAACTGGTCCTCCTGGGAGCAGATATGGTGGAGGCAGATAATCTTCAACATTACCAGAGAGACAGAGCTGAAACGAAACTATTTCCACAGGGACATGACTTGTTGTGTAGCACAAGTCTGCAGTCTTATTGCAGGAATGATTTCAGGACCCATTGCCTTTGTCATAATCTACAGTGTTCGGCTGTTTCTTCATGTCACGTGCAGCGCATCAAATTGGTTGAAGGGTGGCATCAGTGGGCATCAAGACAAGAGTGAGATGGATCATTGATTCAACATTTCTGGCTGAGGATGGTGTCGGTACTACATCCTTGTCTTTTACACTGATATGCAGGACTGTTCCATTATTTAGGATGGGCATGTTTGTACAGCCCTTACCTCCGTCATTTGTTTCATCATCCATCAGCATCTATAACTGAATGTGGCAGAATTGCAGAGCTTCAATCAGATCTGTTGGTCAAGTGAGGTAGCTTTAAATGGGTTAATGGGTTAAATATTATTGCTATTCTGGTTGATTATATTTAACAAATACATAAACTTTCAGTCACAAATGCCACTTCCTTCTCATGCATTTCCAAACTACTTCCTCATAAACCCCTGAGAAGGAACAAGACTGTTCAGAACCTTGAGTCTCCTTTTTACCGTGAATTGCTTTATGTCTCCATATTCTCTCTGTGATCAAACCTGCTGACACCCAACTAACCTGGTGTTGTGTGATCTACAACCTTATTATTTGTATTATTCATAAATGGTGTATCTGTGAATATGGAGGAGGCGTGGGGAGAGTGTGATAACTAAGTTTGTGTTTGATACAACGATTGATCGGGTGGTTGGCAGTGAGGAGGAAGGTCTTATGTTCCAGGACGATACAGATGGACAGATCAGTAGCAGATGGAATGCAACCCTGATAAATATGAGGTGATGCACTTTGGAAGAAGGAAGCAGACAGCGGAGTACTCAGTGAATGGCAGCACACTAGGGAGCTCAGAAGGAGCTTCTCCATACATCCCTCAATGTGACGGGGCAGGTTAATACACAAGTTGAAAAAGCAAAGGGTAGCGTAAGCATAGTCTTTATTTGTCGAGGCACAGATTATAAGAGCTACGCGGAGCTTTGTTTCGGCCAAGATGGAATAATGTGTGAAGTTCTGGGAGCCACATTACAGGAAGGATGTGATTGCACTGGAGCGGGTGCAGAGGAGATTCAACAGGATGTTCCCTGAGATGGAGTATATCAGTTATGGAGGGAGGCTGGATAAGCTCGGGTATTTTTTCATTTTGCGCAGAGAAGGCTGAGGGGGATGTGATTCAGAAGGAAACGATTATGAGGGACATGGACAGGGGGGGGTAGACAGTATCTTCCTTTTAGTTAGAGGGAGAACAAGGGGGAGCACATTCTTAAAGTGAAGTGTTTGAGATTTAAAGGGGACTTGAGGATCGCTTTTTTACCAAGGGGGTTTTGGGCTCTGTAATGTACGACCGGAGAGGGAGTTGTCATGGGTAACCTCACACCTGTTACAAAGTACTTGGACGACCTCTTGAAGTGACATAACATTCCCAGCTATGGGGCTCATGGGACGAATGTCGACCGTGCTGTACCTTTGATGGTGCAGAGTCTATGCTTCTATGAGTGCATGATTGTTCAAGGTCAATCATTGAAAAGCTTACGACAGCAATTGTTGGGTTTCAGAACACTCTATCTGCACAAAGGTTATAAGAGTGAACTTGTAACAGCTTCATAAAGTACCTCAATGGCAAAATTAAGGCGAAAAAAGGTGCAGCTTCTTTACAGACTGAATCCAGAGAGTGGAGAATGGAGAAGAGTGAAACGACAGAACTATGCAGCAAATATTTCAGTTATGTCCTCACAGAAGAAAACAAAACAAAACAAAACAAAAATCTTCTTAGCAATACGAGGAAAGTTTAATCTGTTGAGAGAGAAAATTAGCAAATACACGTTATGGAGAAAGTATTTTAACTGAAATAATGGGCTGAGACAAAGGCAACAGAGATTTATCAAATGGGAATCATATTTGAGAAACAGACTTTTAGCAAAACTATGGAGAAGCAATCAATGCAATACAATTGGATTTCAGTAAGAATTTTGATAAAGCCCCAAGCGTACTATGCGAATTTGAATCCTATGGGACTGGGGCTAACAGAAGGGCATGATTTTAGAATGGGAGAGATAACAGGAAACAGTGAGTAGTAATAAATCAATGTTGTTTAGAGCAGAGGATCAAGCGTATAGCAGGATTCAGTGTTTGGTCCCTACCTATTTCAAATACACACCAAACGTTTGTTAGAGGGAATCAAATGCAATATTTCCAAGGCTGCTGATGGCACTAACCGATGTCGGATTGTGAGTGGGTGAGAAGGATGTAAACAAAAAGCTACAAGGTGACTGAGACAAGTAGAGTGTCTGTGCAAATACGGGGCAATGAAGAACAATGTGGGTAGATGTGACGTTGTGCCCTTCGATGAGAAAAAGAGAACGGCAGCCTACCAGTTGAAAAGGTTGGAAAATGTTACTCAATAAAGGGACCTACGCTTCTTTTCGTCTCATTCTTCACCGACCACCGCTGTCCAAACAGGGCAGTGAGTCCTGAAGCCAGAAGAAAATACTGGGAATGACACTGGGACATTACCAGTGTACATAGACCCACCAGTTGGGTAGGTGTAACATTGAAAAGGATCTGGATCTCCCTGTACACTAGTCACTGAAAATGTTTTTTGCAGGAACAGAAAGCAGTTAGGAAGGTAAAGGGTGCGTTGACCTTCATATTTCAGGGGGATTTGAGTCCAGGAGTAAGGGTGTCTTACTGCAGCTGGACAGGGCCTTGGTGAGCCCCCATCTCGATCATTATGCAGTATTGTGTGCAGTGTTGGTCTCGTTACCTAGTAAAGGACAAACCTGACATTGAGGGAGTGCAGTTAAGGATGACCAGACTGATATCTGGGATGACAGGTTTGTTGTGGGAGCAGAGTTTTGGGTGACTGGGCCTGTATTCCATAGTATTTAGGAAAATGCCTGGAGATCTCAGTAGGATAAAAAAAAAAGCACTGACAGGGCGAGACAGATTATATACAGGGATGATAATTTTGGAGCCATTTCAGAGACCATTTAATTGTTTATCACATGTCTGTGCATCTGGAGTCACTTTTAGGCCAGACCAGAAAACCACGGGAGATTCACGTCCTGAAAGCACATTGGGGAAGCAAACTCCTGTTTACAATCGACATGGGCTTCAGGATAACTATTACTGGCACCAGATTTTAAATCTGGATATTTTATTAATTGTTTTTAACTTACAGCAGCTGCCAGAGCATGAGCCTGGTCTGGATTAGTAATCCAATGACACTTCCACAGCAGCACCATCTTTATTTGGGGACATATCCGAAACCACAATGAGCATGTTATTTCTGTGCTGCTTGTCAGCTCTGTCAAAAAGAACGCCCACCAATTGACTGTCGTGGTGGGACTGAGGGGGAGGTAATTGGACAGATTGTAATTATACTCCTTTTAAGGGACTGGGCATAGCTGAGTAATTTTCAACATTGTGGTAAAAACAATAACTGCAGATGCGGTAAACCAAATTCTGGATTAGTGGTGCTGGAAGAGCACAGCAGTTCAGACAGCATCCAATGAGCAGCGAAATCGACGTTTCGGGCAAAAGCCCTTCATCAGGAATAAAGGCAATGAGCCTGAAGTGTGGAGAGATAAGCGAGAGGAGGGTGGGGGTGTAGCATAGAGTGGCATAGAGTACAATAGGTGAGTGGGGGAGGAGATGAAGGTGATAGGTCAAGGAGGAGAGGGTGGAGTGTATAGGTGGAAAAGGAGCTAGGCAGGTCGGACAAGTCCGGACAAGTCAAGGGGACAGTGCTGAACTGGAAGTTTGAAACTAGGATGAGTTGGGGGAAGGGGAGATGAGGAAGCTGTTGAAGTCCACATTGATGCCCTGGGGTTGAAGTGTTCCAAGGCGGAAGATGAGGCATTCTTCCTCCAGGCGTCTGGTGGTGAAGGAGCGGCGGTGAAGGAGGCCCAGGACCTCCATGTCCTCGGCAGAGTGGGAGGGGGAGTTGAAATGTTGGGCCACGGGGCGGTTTGGTTGATTGGTGCAGGTGTCCCGGAGATGTTCCTTAAAGCGCTCTGCTACGAGGCGTCCAGTCTCCCCAATGTAGAGGAGACCACATCGGGAGCAACGGATACAATAAATGATATTAGTGGATGTGCAGGTAAAAGTTTGATGGATGTGGAAGGCTCCTTTAGGGCCTTGGATAGAGGTGAGGGAGGAGGTGTGGGCACAGGTTTTACAGTTCCTGCGGTGGCAGGGGAAAGTGCCAGAATGGGAGGGTGGGTCGTAGGAGGGTGTGGACCTGTCCAGGTAGTCACAGAGTGAATGGTCTTTGCGGAAGGTGGAAAGGGGTGGGGAGAGAAATATATCCTTGGTGGTGGGGTCTCTTTGGAGGTGGCGGAAATGTCGGCGGATGATTTGGTTTATGCGAAGGTTTGAAGGGTGGAAGGTGAGCACCAGGGACGTTCTGTCCTTGTTACGGCTGTAGGGGTGGGGTCTGAGGGGGAGGTGCGGGATGTGGACGAGATGTGTTGGAGGGCATCTTTAACCACGTGGGAAGGGAAATTGCGGTCTCTAAAGAAGGAGGCCATCTGGTGTGTTCTATGGTGGAACTGGTCCTCCTGGGAGCAGATATGGTGGAGGCAGATAATCTTCAACATTACCAGAGAGACAGAGCTGAAACGAAACTATTTCCACAGGGACATGACTTGTTGTGTAGCACAAGTCTGCAGTCTTATTGCAGGAATGATTTCAGGACCCATTGCCTTTGTCATAATCTACAGTGTTCGGCTGTTTCTTCATGTCACGTGCAGCGCATCAAATTGGTTGAAGGGTGGCATCAGTGGGCATCAAGACAAGAGTGAGATGGATCATTGATTCAACATTTCTGGCTGAGGATGGTGTCGGTACTACATCCTTGTCTTTTACACTGATATGCAGGACTGTTCCATTATTTAGGATGGGCATGTTTGTACAGCCCTTACCTCCGTCATTTGTTTCATCATCCATCAGCATCTATAACTGAATGTGGCAGAATTGCAGAGCTTCAATCAGATCTGTTGGTCAAGTGAGGTAGCTTTAATGGGTTAGCATGAGGTTTATCTTCACGTGGTTCTGATCCTGACACGTTCACTCAAAGTCGTCACTCAGCCATAAATCGTGTTGATGGTAATGGCAGACTGAGGAGATTATCCAAGGCAAAACGTTACAGGCTGTGACTGAATGCAGGTCTACTTCTACTGCTGCTGTGGTCTAAAGCACTACAAAAATATGCAGTTTTGAGCTACAATATCTGAAATGCAATTCTGCTGTCTGTCCCCTCGTTCATATCGAGACCCATTCGCCCATCAGTCCTCTACTCAGTGACCTACTCTGGTTTCTGATGTGGAAATACTTCCATTTTTAAATTCTCTTTCTGCTGAGGGTCTCTCCCCGGGTCATGCTTTCAATCTGGCACTTTCCGCAAAAGCATTTAACTGATTTTAATTCAATTGTTTAATCCATCTGCAATTTTCATTCAGTAATGCCAGCTTCTGTGTTTGAGGTGAATGTGTTTCCCTCTGTTTCTCTCCCTGACCATGATAAAGAGCTCTGTCGTGTCAGTGATGCCAGCCTTATGTAGTTTCAGAGCCAATGAATTATCTGGATTCCCAATCATCGTCACCACATTGTATGTTTCCTCTTTTGGTTTGATGCCTTATCGCTCATGACTGCCTTGTCCTCCCCCGAGTATGTTTCATCTTCTTTGGGATGAATTTCTGATATTAGCTACCGAATCATCCCCAGAAACTCCTGCCATTGCTGCTCCATAGTCTTCCCTGCTCAGCTCCCCATCCAATTAACTCTGGCCAGCTCCTCCCACATGTCTTTGTAGTTACATTGCTCAATTGTCGAAAGACGTAGATGTACATCCCTCAATGTTTTGGCAATTCCTGTGTGCTGTGGTCCTTTGTACACGGCATGTACAACAGAGTAATATGTTCAAATGCTGGGTCTGATGCCAGAATTTTTCTCTCCATTAATATGACAGACACTAGCTTTGAAAAGAACCCAGCAGGCCAATATATTTAATTTCTGGTAGAAAGAACATTAACTGAAATAAATTGGGATATTATAAGTAAGATTTTTAACACACATACTGATAAGAATGAGAGACAAGAGTATAGAATCCCAGAAAAGGGGGAAAGTTGAGAGAAGAGGAACATATCAATTCAGATGAGGATCAAATAATGTGTTAATGCTTCATAAATTTTATACATCATGTCCACCATTTTTCGTTAACTGTGTCTCCGTTGTTCATTCAGAATGTGTTGTACACATATGAACAATCTTCCTTTCCTGAACACACATAGATTAAACAGTGCGTATAAAATCATTTTTCCTCCATTTCAAACTGTACTACCAGGATACATGAACACCAACTGGCCAGCAAAAGGCATGACCCACTATCACTAGTTTCCATACATACAGACAAAGAAGGACACCACTTTGACTGGGACTTCACACACATCCTAGGACAGTCAAAACAAAGACACGCACGAAGGTTCTTAGAGGCAAGGCATTCTAACCAGAAGTACATTAATAAACACGTCAATTTAGATTCTATCTTCCTTCCCTTGAAAAAAAGAACTGGAAATGACATCACCAAGACCTACAAATAGAGTGGCGGGACAGACCATCAGTGTGTCACCGGAGACTTGAACTGATGATGTTACTTCGGCATGGTAATGAAACATCTGAAAACAAACATTCAAGCTCAGTGAGCTAACTTGCCTACTTATAAATTGCTATTTTTCTTTTAATAGTTGAACTTGGGACTTCTCTGTCACTCATGTTTTAACAGATTATGAGGCGAGGTGAGCTTTTCTGGGTGTGTGTTTTTAATTAATAGAGGAGTTCGACATCGACATCATAATAGCTTGAGGGCTTGTCATATGGGATTTGACAGATTTGCGGTACAAAAGGTCCCAGCAGATTCCATCACTTGGCAATTAGTGACCTAGATCTTCAAATAAAAGATCATAAAATGCATTTAATTTGGATTTCTTGTGGTTGGTTAAATTAAAATAAATGGCTTTTAATATTACTAAAGAGGTTCTGGGGTTTGAAGATGATTCCACTTTTGCCAAGTAAGTTTAGAAAGACAGAGGAAGGGCATGCTTTTAGAGTTGGGTTTAAAGGACAAAAGGGACAAAAGGAAAGCTGAAATTGTAATGGAATTGGTCAAGCACTTTGATGTATCAGAGAAACAGGAAACTACAGTCAAGTGAGAAAAAACTTAATTTGCAAATGTGGCAACTGGACATAGAAGATAAAGAAAGAGACAGAAAGGAAGAGAGAAAAAAGAGAAACTGAAATAGAGGAAAAGTAATAGAGAGGATTTGAAATTCAGAAGTTTGTAATTAGATAAGAAAGTTAAATTAACAGAATGAAGGTAAAGGGAGAATGTAGGGATATATACAATAATGTTAATATATTGCTATATTTCGGTGAGAAAAATGTCAAAACCTTTTTTATTTCATTCGAAATATAGACTCAGCAGATGGTGTGTCCAGTGAACTTGTGGGTAGTGCTAGTTCATATTAAGCTGGTGGGCACAGCTGGTGAGGCGTTTGCAGCGCTGTCAGATGAGGGATCAAGAGATTATGCAGATGTCACACATGCTGTTTTGAGCGCTTATAAATTGTTACGAGAAGCATATAGATGAAAGTTCAGAAATATAGATATGGAACCAGGGCAGACTTATGTTGAGTTTGAGAGAATTAAACAGAGCCATTTTGACAGATGGATGCAGGCCTTAAACATTGATAAGACGTGTTAGGCCCGAAGGGAGATTAGACTGCTAGAGGTGTTTAAAAACTCAGTTCCATCGATGGTAAGAATTCATGTGAATGAATAGAAAGTTCAAGAAGTGAGAAACGCGGCAGAAATGGCAAGTTAATATGCATTGGTGCATTAGATGAAATTTAGCTTGTGGGGGGATTTTCATCCTGTGAGGGATAGAAATTGGGAGGAGAGATCCTACACTGCAAAGCATAAAGTAAAGCACACTGGCAATACTTTACCACAGGTGAAAAAAGAAGTCCAAAGGGGTTGAAAGGTGGTGAAAGGCCTCAACTGTTCTCACTATAACGGAGCGGAACACATCAAATTGCGGTGCCAATGGTTTAAGAAGGGCACTGGGAAAAGGTGTTTTCACTGCAGTAAGCTGGGACGCATTGTGCTGGGCATTGAAGGGAGGCACTTTGGGAAAAGATGTGGCAAAAGAGGCTAAGCCAGCGGCATGAGTGAAACTGGTAGAGGAGACCCCAAGTAGAGCCGTGGAGTTGCAGGAGATTGCACATCCGAGGCAGGGGCTGGGTATGGAGGCAGTGCCTGATCTCTATAAAGAATTCGCCTCTGTGGATAAACTTTACTCAGAAAGAACCGAGGGGGGTGGGATGGGGAGGACAAGATGTTACAATTTGCGACATATGGTATCTGCTCAGTCTCTAATAGTTGAGAAGTGAGGCGCAGGAAAATCACAATAGTTCAGGCAGCATCCGAAGAGCAATGCAATCGAACTATCAGGCATACACCCATCATCAGGAATGTGGTAGGGGGATAAGTGGTCTGAAAGATAAATAGGAGGGTAGGAGCTGGGCTGGCAGGAGGGTCAGTGGGAAGGTGATGGAAAGTTGTAGGTGGGAGTGACAGTGATCTGTCAGAGGGGAGGATGTAATGGATAATTGGGAAGATGGACAATTAAGACAGTTCAAGAGAGCGGTGCTACTTTGAAATGTTGGATCTGGGATGAGGTTGGGGAGGGGAGATTTGGAAATAAGTGAAGTCGATGTTGATGCTGTATATTTTGAGGGTTCCAGCTGTTCTACCACCTACCCACTTCACCCTCCTCTCCGACCTATCACCATCACCCCCACCTGCATCTACCTATCGCCTTCCAAGCTACCTTCCACCCAGCTCCACCCCATCCTCCTGTTTATTTCTTAGCCCCCTTTCCTCTCCCTTGTCCCCACTTTCCTGATGAAGAACTTGTGCCTGAAACCTCAACTCTCCTACCTCTCGGATGCTGTCTGACCAGCCCCACACTTTTCAACCCGGATCTCCAGCATCTGCAGTCCTCACTTTTTCACAGCCTCTCATAGTAAGAGATGGAAGTATTTTCACTCTTCCTGACATGGTACTCAAGAGCGTGATAATCTGTGGTATGGGGACAGAAATGTGTAACATCAGGTTGGAGTGCCAAATCAAGTTTGGGGAAGTAACAGTGAGAGTGAGTGACAGAGTGTCAGTTCCAGGAATACAGTTTGTTCTTGGGAACGATTTAGCAGGGGCCAAGGTGGGAGAGGTACCCCTTGTGGTGGAGAAGACTAGGGAGCTGGGGAGTTAAAAGAAAAATACCGAGGAATTTTTTCAGACTGTTTAGTAACAAGATCCCACTGTCATAAGTTACACCAGGAAGGAAAAACGAAAGAAAAAGACGAAAGAGCTGATGTTCAGTTAACTGACACCCTGTTTGATGTCACGGTGCAGGAAACAAAATCTGAACAGGCAGAGGATCAGGCAGAGGGGTTTAGTCCTGAAAGGCTAATAGATTTACAACAGTGATACATATACACACACATATACATGCACACACACAGAAAAGTAATCAGAACATATTGTCAAACGTTGTTTATTTAAAGATAGAGTCCTAAAATTAAAATGGAGACCACGACAGGTTAGTGCAGAAGGGAAATGGGCCGAAGTGCACCAGATTGTGTTACTGGTAGCAGACAGTGTTATGGGTAGCTTATGAACTAACTGCTGGTGGTCACCTAGGTGGACAGAAGACTCAGGCTAAGGTACAACAGCATTTGTTGTGGCCTGGAATGCACAAGGACATGTTTCATTTTTGTTGTACGTCATACATGCCAAATGGTAGGTAAATCACAGGCAGGAATAAAATCAGCACCTGTGTTGCCAATTCCTGCATTCAAAGAACCTTTCACATGGGTTATGGTCAATTGTTAAGTTCCCCTTTCGAAAATAAAAGTGGAAAGCAATATTTGATTACCATAATAGATGTGTCTACCAGATTTCTGAAGGCAATTCCAAGACGGAGTGTTAAGACAAAAAGGCAGGTGAAGGAGTTGGTAGCTTTCTTTACTCATGGTGGGCTGCCCAGAGAGACTCAGTCAGACCAAGGGTCTCATTTTACCTCTCAGCTATTTAAGTAAATCATGGATAGCTTAGGCATTCAAATCAAGGGTGTCCCATTTTGAATCCCAGGGAGCCTTGAAAAGTTAGTGTCAAATGATGAAGACCACGTTAACAGCGTACTGTCAAGACTGCCTGAATGATTGGGATAAAGGTACCCCTTTAAAATGTTTGCCATTGGAGATGTCCTAAACAAATCTACTCAGTCTACTTCCTTTGAGTTAATATTCGTACATGAAGTGTAAGATCCTTTGAATTAACTAAATATAAATTGACAGGACTGAGTTTGGGGATCTCACACTTGGATTATGTATGTGAGGTGAGGAAGAGATTAGACCGAACAGGTGAGGTAGCTAAACAGCCTCTGAAGACGGCACAATGCAGAGTGAAGCAAGTGTTAGATAAAAACTTAGTCTTTGACGATTTCCTGTGGGGGTGACATATTAGTATTGCCATCAGTGTAGGAAATGCCTTCAAAACCAGGTTTAGTGGCCCCTTTCAAATTAAAAAAAATGTTGAGTCAGTTTAACTATTTGGTAAAGATATCGTATATGATAAAAACATTGTCGAGTATGTCATGTGAATGAATAATGCTCTAGCCACATTTAAGACTCAGGAACAAAGTTGTGGCCAGATGTACAAATTCTGCAGCTTATCTATCTCCCATGTTACAGCTGACAGAGCATGTTGAACGATTACAAGAAGCAAACTTGGTAAAAAAAAACTTAAAGAAAACAGAATTCGTGAAGTTAGAGGTGATGTTCTTGAGGCATTACAATGGACATGGAAGGTTAATCCCATGGAACACAAAGACGAAGGACATTGAGGAATTTCCACGACCATCCTCGAAGAATGAAGTCCTTTGATTTTTGGAACTGAGTGGATTCTATCATAAGTTTGTTTCAAATGTCAGCAGCGTATTGGCACCACTGATGGATGTACGAAAGAAGAACACAGAATTGTGGTGGACAGAACAATGCCAGGAGGCATTTGAGAATTTTAAAGCAGGATTAGTCACTGCACCAGTTTTAGCTACACCAAGTATTTTGAAATCTCTTGAAATTGTGTCTGATGCTAGGAATTTAGTGGTCGGAGATGTATTGATGCAGAAAGATGACGATGGAATTGAATGGCTAATTGGCTACTTATCGAAAAAACGCAATATCCACCAAAAAAACCCAATATCTCCATTATTGAAAAAGAATTATTTAGTTTCCTACTGGCCTGACAATTTTTTAATGTTTAAATGACAAACAAATTGTCTGAGATGGTTGTGGACCACAACAACTATCCTCTCGGACTTTTTGGGATATTTAAGGCCAAAAATATGAGACCATTTCATTGGATTCTTATGTTACCGACTTTAAACTTACAAAATGTACATGCCGTGGTCCCGAAAAATGTGAGAGCAGATGTGTTATTGCGGATTTGAAGGAAACTGTATAGATAAGATTTGACTTAATCCAGTGTTATATATGTGTACAGAATGGTATAACTGAGATTAATACTTTTGTATTTCATAATAATTGGATTAAGAATTAGAGGAAAATAAATGAAGCCATCCTTTCATTCAGATGGTTCATTTCATTTCTGAAGTGGGGAGGTGTTATGAAGCTGAAAGCATGTCTGTTCACGTTAAGACAGAACAGGTTTTGCTGAATAGAAAGTACAGCTACAGATACCAGCTAAAGGTCAGGCTGTTCCAAATGTAACAGTTGGCTGGAAAATAGAAACCTAAGTTTTGGTGGCTGTTTTGACAGCAATTCAAATGCAATCAAAGACTTTAAATAATGCTCAGGACACCTGGAAATCAATCAAATTATGAGAATTATTGTGTCATGGGAAGTACATAAACACAGCATTTTGAAGACGAGAGGGAGAGTCACTGCCATCCAATAGCAGAGTAACTGCTGCAGAGCAGGAGTGCTAACTGGCCATCTCAAACACTTTCTATCAAAGATACATGTTCATTTAAAACCTCCTTGCAGTAAAAAAAAAAGACCCAGGGAGATCAGCAGCTGGAAGAGTGAACACAGCGGGCAAGATCGAGACTGTGTGGTCTTGAAATTGTAATGTATAATATGTGGGTTGTTGGAACAGCACATTTTTACAGAGTTGGAGTCAGACAGTAAGTAGCTAAGACAAGCGGGGCTTGGATTTGCGAATAGTTAATGTTTAGTGTTCCCTATTAAAGGTAAGAAACTAACTTGCTAATGTTTGTTTAAATAGTGGAATGTAAGAGATCTGTGTCGCTCATATTTTAACAGATTACGAGGTGAGGTGAGCTTTTCTGGGTGTTTTGTTTTAATTAACAGAGAGGTTTGACTCCACCTTGTAAAGGTCCATCTAAGCTAACCCCATTTCCCTGCAGTTGGCCCATGTCCTTCCAGTCCTGTCCTATTCACATATTTATCCAAATGCTTTGGAAATGTTGATAATGAATCCCCCTCAACCACATCTGCTGGCACCTCATCCACGTACCAAACCTCTGTGTAAAGAAGTGGCCCCTCAGGTTCCCTTTTATTCCTTCCCCTTTAACTTTAAACTTATCCCATCTCATCCTCGATTCTCTAAACCTTGGAAAACACTGAGAGCATTCACCCTATCCATATCCCTCATGATCCTATACAGCTCTATAAAGTTCCCCCCCTTAGTCTCCTACACTCTAAAGAAAAGGTCCTAGCTTGCCCAATCTCTCCCTATAACTCAAACCATTGGGTCCTGGCAACGTCCTTGTAAATTTCTTCTGCGCTCTTTCTAATTTCATAACTTCGTCCCAATAACAAGGTGACAAAACTGAACAATAATACTCCAAGTGCGGCCTTAACAAAGTCCGGTGTAACTGAAACATAAATTCCCAACTTTTATACTCAATATCCTCCCTGATGAAAGCCAGTGTCCCAAATGCCTTTTTCATTGCCGTGTCTACCTGTGACTCCACTGTCAGGGAACCGTGCACCTCAACGCCAAGTTCTCTCTGACCACAATACCCCTTAAGACCCTCCTATGCACCATGAAACTCCGAACTTGATTTGAGATTCCAAAATGCAAGACCTCACACATATATATTCAATTCCATTTGCCATTTGTCGGCCCACTTGCCCACCTGATTAAGGTCCTGGTGCAATTTCCGCCTCAGGCGACTGACTGTGTGGAGTTTGCACATTCTCCCCGTGTCCGCGTGGGTTTCCTCTGGGTGCTCCGGTTTCCTCCCACAGTCCAAAGATGTGCAGGGCAGGTGAATTGGCCATGCTAAATTGTAGGGGTATGGGTGGGTTGTGCTTCGGCAGGGCGGTGTGGACTTGTTGGGCTGAAGGGCCTGTTTTAGATTTTTCTAATCTAAAAAAAAATTTCTGATAATCTTCCTCACTGATCACGATACCACTTGTTTTAGTGTCATCTGCAAACTTATTAATCATGCCTTGTACATTCTCAACCAAATCATAGATAACAAACAGCTATGGACCCAGCCTCCAGTCTGACAAGCATCCTTCCTCTAAACCCTCTGTTTCCTACCAACAAACCAACTGTGTATCCAATTGGCCAGTTCCCCCAACATTCTACGTGATGGAACTTCCCAGAGCAGCCTGCCATGTGAAAAGTGATCAAAGACCTTACTGAAATCCATAGAGACTACGTTTACGGCTATGACCTCATCAAACTTCTTGGTCACTTCACCAAAGGGCTCTAAGAAATTTGGGAAGCATGATCTCCCACTCACAAGTCTATGCTGACTGCTCCGAATCAAACCTTGTGTAAAATGGGTGCAGACAATGGTATGCTGTCCTTCATTGCAAGATGATTCGGGTACATAAGTAAAGCCATCTTCCTGCTATTGAATAGCCTTGCTGAGCATTTGGTGCACTCTGTACATATTTGATCTCCTTTGTAAGGAACGATCTCCTTACCACAGATACGGGTGATGGTATCATCAGAATAAAGTGAAGAAGCTGAGTGTTTAATCTTTAGAGCTGTGACAGACAAAGAAATGGAGACACGGAAACACGAGGGGTGGCAGCGATCACTTATTTCCAAAAGAGATATTGATAGGGAGAGAAATTCCATACTTTATCCTGGATTGATTGGTTTGATTTATTGCCACGTGTACCTCAGTACAGGGAAAAACTTTATTTATGAGCAGTGTAGGCAGATCATAGTAAGGATGGTTAGACAGATCATAGGGTGGAAATAGACTTGGACAGAGTAAGGCATACAGGTTACTCTGAACAGGATGTGCACTAGACAAGATCAATATGAGCAAGATCAGCATTATTTGAACTTAGAGTGTCCATTCATTAGTCTAACATGACTGTCCTAATCGTTCATATGCCTAAATGAACTCTCCCCATGTTATTGTGCAGTCGGCGTGTGAACTCGTACAGAATGTCAGGTTGCTCACAATCCCCAAACAGCACGCACAATACCTTCCTTCTGAAACAGGTAGCCATTCCCACCAGCTTCCACCCTACTTAGAGAACACCAGTCTGTCTTCTCGGAGATGAAAAATGCCTTCTTGAGATTTCATACAAGACATATGGCTTCCCTGCTCACCGCTAGAAAACCACGTTAAAGTCCCAATTGTGTATCATGAGCAACGGAGCCAGGAGGAACAACGTGGAGCAGTCTGTCTGTGCAGCCTCTGCTCCACTTGTTCATCATGTTAGAGCATCTATTAGGAGACACTTAAAATTTCCGAGGCTGGAGATCATCGTAGAGCGTCGCTTGCTGGAAAAGCACAGTAGGTCAGGCAGCATCCGAGAAGCAGGAAAATTGACATTTCGGGCATAAGACATTCATCCGGAATCAGCATCAATTACCTCATTCTGCCCCTGTGTAAGTGCATTGAGGTGGGAATGGCCTCCTGCTGTTCCTGTGTAAGTGACTCAAGGGACTGATTGGCTTCTTCCTCGTCCGATTGGACCAGGCCAGGGGCCTGACTGGGTAAACCTGGTTCCTGTTTGACAGCTCGATGTGCTGACAAGTGTGACAATGCTGCAGCTTTAAGAGTTTTTTTGTCCTGGTTTCTTTTAAGAGAGAGATTGAACAATCGTTACCAAGCTGGGTAGTTAAGACCACTGGAGTAAACAGCGAGGGAGGCCTTGGGTTTATTTTAATGCAGCCTGAATGGGTGTGGCCAGCTCTCACAGATTCGGATCACTCTTTTTTGGTTTCTCAGTAACAGCAAAATCTATAGGGGTCTCCACATAGTTGGAAGCTTCAGGGAGTGTCTCCTGGCTGCTACCCACTCTGAATTGTCTCTTGATGCTGTTTTCAATTCCTGAATTTTCCGTTTTGCCAAGGGACGTGTTTATGGTAATTTCCGATGTTGGAATAATTCATTAGTAATAGTTCCTAGATCTATTATTCTGTTTTGTTGTCCAATAGAATTACGTTATTCGAAATTACTCTCTCTTTGGTTTAATTTCATCTTTCGTGTTTAAATAAATGGTGCTTTGCTTTCCACCGTGTCACATTGCATTTGGAACAGACACTTTACATTTCCTTTAAAATAAGAAAACTTTAGAGTCTAGGCTACGGCCTTCAAATATTTTCGAGGGACTCTGGTGTTGTCCATCACACTAGACTCCTTCTCTTCCTGAGTAGTAGGCTGGAGGCACTGAATGGGCTGTCCTTGTTCTTCTCCAATTGTTTCATACTCCTGTCAAACCGGCGTTAGGTGCTGAATAATCTCTTTTTTAACTGTGACAATGTGCAGTGTCTGGCAGTGCTGTTACATATATGTAACAGACACGTTAACAGCACAAGTCTCAATGGAGTCTGGGCCTTGCTGCTCATGGACACAGACCAGTTCAGGAGCTGACGGGGGGTACAATGTTTTGAACATTGTGGAATCTTCAGTGACCATCCCCACTTCTGATCTTATGGTGGGGAGGGTGTGGGCGGGGAGACATTGATGAAGGAGCTGAAGATCTTTGTGAAGAGGAATCTACCCTGAGGATTTGCCACAGAGGTGCCCCAGGACTGAGGTGATGAACATCTTCCCTTGTGCCATGTTTGACTCTAAACACTGGAGAGTTTTCTCTGATTCCCATGAAGTTTTGTTAAGCTCCTTGGTGTCAACAGAAGTAAACCACTGTCTTGATATCAGGGTCTGTCATTTTTACCTAAACTCTTGCCTCAACCTCTTTTGTTCATACCAATAAGCCATGATAGAGGATCAGAAAGTGTTTTCTTCAAACAGATGGTGTTGAATGTCAGTATTTTACTTCTCAAGAGTGTTGGGGAGCTAGATGACTAAAAGTATTTGAAGAGGAGGTAGATGGATATTTAACTGTCAGAGAAGTGGGGGCTATGAAGAATTGGGCATTAAAGAGGATTTCAGACCTAGAGCCACGATCTTAGTGAAGGGCACAGCAGGCTTGGGTAGTGAACGACCTGCCCCTGTTTTTGATGTACTCACATTCTGTTATTGGAAAGTTAGTGGGTATTATTTTAATGAATGTTTGTTATTGAATTTTGCAGCCAAGAAGACCAGAGGATTTTGTGAGCCATCTCTGGGTGTATAGGGTCTGTATTCTCAGTGAATTTGGGTCTATAACATGACCAACAAATGAAGCACAAGTTGCAGAGAGGGGAAGCTCTGTAAAGAGAGATGAGGTATCTTTCAGAACCAGGCTGGCTTTTCCAATTACATTTCCCAAATCACCTCAAAGTGTGTGGGACAGTCTTGAAGTGCCGAATGGCCTCCTGCTTCTGTGCATCAGGTTATCGGATTAAGTAGCCTACAACTGCTCCTGTCTAGCAGGTATGAGGGGCGGAATGGAACAGAGAAACATGGGACTGAGGAGCAGGAGCAGGTCATTAGATACTTTGAGCCTTCTCCACCCGACACTAAGATTGTGGGTATCAGGTTGTGGTCTCAGCCCCACTTTCCTCTGTGCATCCCATTATGCATGACTCACTTCTTTGTCAAATATTTAATTAACGCAGCTTTCAATCAATTGAACATAGAGGCAGGATAAACTTCCAGTGAAGAGAATTCTGACTTGAAAGGTCCTTTCAGAATTTTTCATCATCCCTCTTATAGAATCAGTGAGTCATGCAGAATGGAAACAGACCCGTTAGTCCAATCTATTCACTCCGATCAGATATCAAATCTTATCCAGTCCCATTTGCCAGCATTTGGCCAATACCCCTCCTCTTTCAGATACTTTTTAAATGTGTGATTGTACTCGCCTTCAGCACTTCCTCTGACAGCACTTTCTGCACACACACCACTCTCTGTGTGAAACATTTATCTTCAGGTCCCTTCCGTACCATTCCCTCTCACCTTCAAACAATGCCCTCTGAATCTGGACTCCCTTATCCTGGGAACAGAACGTAGCTGTTCTGAATATCCATGCCTCTGATGATTTTATAAACCACTATAATGTCACCCCTCAACCTCTGACACTCCAGGTGGAAACACCTTAACCTAATCAGTATTTCCCTAAAGCTCAAACCTCCAGACCTGGAACATCCGGGTAAGTCATTTCTGCAGAAAACCGAATTGTACGCAGTATTCTTAAAGTGGCCTCACCAACATCCTGTACAGATGCAAAATACCACCACAACTCCTATACTCAATGCTCTGACTGATTAAGGCAAATGTGCCAAATGTGCACCACACTGTCGACCTGCGACTCCACATTCAAGGAACAATGTACCTGCAGCCCTAGGTCCCTTTGTTCCACAATACTCCCCAGGACCATTAAGTGTATAATTTCTGCTCTGATTTGCCTTCCCAAAATGCAAAACCTCATATTTATCTAAATTAAACTTCACCTGTCACTCTTTGTCCCATCAAATTGTGGTCTCGTTGAACTCTGAGATAATCTACTACACCACCTTTCTGATGAAATCTGTAAACATACTAACTGTGGCCCCAATATTGACATGTAAATCCTTTACATAAATGATGAAATGCAGTGAACTCAGTACTGATTCTTGCAGCACTCTGCTGCTCATAAGCCTCCAGTCTGAATTATATTCCTCTAACTTCAAGCCAATTGTAACTATCTTCTTCTGCATTCCATGTGACTGAAACTTACCATCTACCAATCAGAATGAAATAGTAGCTATGAAGAGAGGCTGAGTAGGTTAGGTCTATTTTCACTAGAAAAAAAGAGATTGCGAGGGGAACTGATTAAGTTTTGCAAAATCATGAAGGTATAGACAGGGTGGACAGAGACAAGCTTTTTCCCAGGGTGAAGGATTCAATAACGAGAGGTCATGCTTCCACAATGAAAGGTGGAAAGTTTAAGGGGGATACACGTGGTAAGTACTTCACACAGAGGGTGGTGGGCATTTGGAACACGTTGCTAGCAGAGGTGGTAGAGGCAGGCAGGTAGATTCATTTAGATGAGTCTGGACAGATGCATGAGTAGGTGGGGAGCAGAGGGATACAGATGCTTAGGAATTGACCGACAGATTTAGAAAGTACATTTGGATCGGCTCAGGCTTGGAGGCTGAAGGGCCTGTTCCTGGGCTGTAAATTTTCTTTGCTCTTTGTTCTTTAAATGAACACCTTGCTGAAGACCATATAGACAATGTCAACCAAACTGCCTTCATCAATCTTCTTTATCACCTCTTCAAAATACACAACCAAATTAATGCAACATAATTTCCCATGCAGAAAGCCAAGTTGTCTACCCCAATCAGCCCTTGCCTTCCCAGATGTATGTAAATGACATCTCTCAGAATCCCCTCCAACAACTTACTCACCACTGACATCAGACTCACCGGTCCATAGTTCCCCAGCTTTTTAGGTCACTGCTTCCTTTTCTAGTCCCACCCCTTCACTGCTCACAACAAATGTTAAATGTAACTAGGTTGGTGATATGGCCGATGATATCGGTCTCAGACTGGGTCAGGGTCAGTTTGAGGAGTAAGTCAGGCTAGTTTCTTTAATCTGCTAAAACAATACGTTTATGATCCAGAGCAATGTTACTCAAACTATGATGGAAAGATGAATGGCAGACTGTTTGGGTATTTCAAATATATAATCAATATTTCCGTTTCTAAAAACACGGACACACACACACACACACGCACACACACACCAATAAACAAAATCTCTGCAATTTTAACTTGAAAGAACTTTGTCCAGATATTATTGTAGCTCATGACAAAGGGAAAAATTGCGAGATTGTCCAAAATGTTATTCTGCTTCTAAAAATATTGTACTCACACAGCTGCTTGCAATGGGATTTCATCCTGGGAGAGTTGGATTTGGCTTAATTCCCTTTGCTTCAGGCAGTGAGTAGATTCCAGTGAATGCTGGTCAGGGATCACCCAAAGGTGGTTAGCACTGCTGCCTCCCAGCACCCGGGACTTGGGTTTGATTCCAATCTTGGGTGACTGTCTATGTGGAATTTTCACATTCTTCCCTTGTCTGTGTGTGCTTCTAAATGGGTGATCCAATTTTCTACCATACCTCAAATTGTGTAGGTTCAGTGGATTGGTCATGCTAAATTGTCCGTAGTGTTCAGGGATTTTGAAGTTTAGGTGCATTAGTCAGGGGTAAATATAGGGAAATGGGTTGGAAAGGTTGGTATGGACCTGTTGGGCCGAAGGCCATGTTTCAACACTGCAGGGATTCTATAAAAATAAGATTGGTAACGATGACTGTAGAATGCTTTTTTAGCTCGCACACTTTGCTGTGATGAGGAACAATGAAGGAGAGAGAGTGTAATAGGCTGTTCCGTCTCGGGCAGATTACATGTTCTCCCTCTCTGAGCTGAATCACACAGTAACGTCATTCTCTCCCAAACTGGACCATGTGAGGTCTCCTTGTACATTGTCCAAATTATGTCTCCATCACATTCCCTGCTCTATGTAGGTGTATCATTGATGTTGTCATACACAGAGCCATACCCTGAGCAGAAAATGGTCTTGGTCGATTTGAAATATGTTTACATGGCCCTGCATCATTAAAAAAATAAAATGTTTAATTTATTCAGAATACCTGTGTTAAAATGAATGCATTTTTCAAGATATACAGAAATTGCTGGAAAAGCTCGGCAGGTCTGTCAGCATCCAGATGCCTTTTACATGCTGTAGTTGTACCAGCCTCCACCACTTTCTCTGTCAGCTCATTCCATACGCACACCACCCTCTGTGTGAAATGGTGCCCTTTAGGCCTCATCAAAAACTTTCCCTTCTCACTTTCAACCAATGTCCTCTAGTTTTGGACGTCCCTAACGTGGGAAAAACCCTGACTACTCACCCTATCAATGACCGTTCTGACTTTATAAACCTGTACTGCTGCAAAACGTGACTTCAATCAACACAAATGTCTGTACTTTCAGTCATCTTGGGCCTAAATTCTGAAATGCAATACTGACACCTCTTCCTTCTCCATCAAGTCACAATTCTAAATCCATTTTAATCAGTTTGTTCAGATGTATCATGAGACACTTCTGTGGGCTTTACCCGGAGGTAGGGACACTAGCATCACTCAGCAATACCCATAAACACACATTATTCTCCGGTGTGTTTGCTCATCAGCCTGTTCTGACATGCTGTGACATACCTCTGCAACAGACAGGACTTGAATCCAGACCTTCTAGTCCAGAGCTAGGAACACTACCACGTACATTCAGGAATTGGGATCAAATACAGAGCTCTGACTGAGAGGCAGGGACACTACCCACTACACTATCCTACCCAGATCTTGGGTCATATTTTAAGTGTCAGCTTTCAGCACGATGTGGATGTATTATAATCAGGTTACGATTACTGAATTACACGAAACACTTTGTATTGTTATACAAATACAAAATATTTGTTCAACTGTAGGATATTGAGAGCATGTGCTGTGCCATCGACATTAACTATGAATATCTTTAATTATTATTATCTGTAATCTACAATATTAGGGAAATAAATCCTGCAGACACACTCTGCCCAATGAAGGGTCTCGAATAAATATTTATTACTGAACACCAGAGAAAGAGAAAGACCATACTTTCTGCCCCCAAAACACGGATCAGTATTCCCCAACTCTCATGTGTGACTGTCCTCTTCCAAAAACCATTAAATGATTACTGTCCAGCCTCTCCTTCCCACTGATTGTTTCTGCAATCTGTCCCTCCTCCCTCTAAACACAAAAGGCAAACCAAGCTCAGGGTCTTTGTGAAAATCAAGGCTGGAGAGCGCAGACCTCCTGGAGAGGGGGAGGGAATTTTAAAATTAAACTGCGAAGGTGGTAATATCACACTTTGGGCTGAGGAGTGGTAGATGGTGTTTAGTATGGATTAATGCGAGGTATTGGATTTGGTAAATCAAACAAGAGCAGGACCTATACAATTAAAAGTATGGTCTTTGGCAGTGTTGTAGAACAGAGACCTTGGCCGTCAGGTGTAATTCTTTAAAATTTGTATCTCATATAGATAGTGTGGTTAAGAAGGTGTTTAACACACTTGTCTTCATTGATCAGACCTTTGAGTATCGGAATTGGGACATCATGTTGAGGTTGTACAGCACATTGGTGGGACCTCTTCTGGAATACTGTGTCCAGTCTGGTCATCCTGGACGCTAATTCCATAGGCACACCACCCTTTGGGTGAAAAAAGCTGCCCCTTACGTCACTTTAATAGTTTCCCCTCTCACCTTAAGTCTATGTCCTCCAGTTTTGGATTCCCCGTACCCTTAGAAAATACCTTGACTATTCACTTTGATATTACTAAACTGGAGAGGGTTCAGAAGAGATTAACCTGGATGTTGCTGGGAAAGGAGGGATTGGGCGATAAGGAGAAGCTGGGACTTTTTCACTGGATAGGATGAGATTTAGGGGTAACTTTACAGAGGTTTATAAAATCATGAGATGTACAGATAAGCTGAAGGGTTGATATTTTTTATCTCCTGGTCACTGTGACCATGGGGATTCCATTTGTACCAGCTCATCACAGAAGGGAGATGGCATTAGGGCCACAGCTTCTAAGTTGTGTCGGGGGGAAACGGAGCTACCAGTGGGTTTAAAGTGAGAATTCCCCTTCAGTGAACTTTGCTCCTTACTCGGTCTGTGGGACATGGATGTTTCAGAATCTCCACACGAGTCATCCAGGATATCTCCGGCTTATACCAGGGTCCTCCTCACATGGCGGATGGAGAGAGAGTGAGGGAACGGATATCGGGAACTCCACCACCTGGCTTGGCCCTTTCTGTCCTATTCCAGGCTGTTTCTCCTGGAATGGGAGAAAGGGAGGGAGGGAGTGTGGGAGTGGGTGGCCCTGCTGTTAGTACTGGTGTAGGTGGGGAGGATGGAGATATGGGGAGGAGTCCGGAGGGTGTCAGTCCACAATGTTGCATCCATGCTGTTATTAATGTGGGGGTGTAAAGTGGACGGGGTTAGAGAGAGAGAGAGAGAGAGAGAGAGAGACAGTGAGAGAGAGACAGAGAGAGAGAGAGAGAGGGGAGAGAGAGAAGGTGCTGCATGCAGTAGTCAGAGTGGTGAACCATCAGCCTTGTTTGGGGGTTGGTGCTATAACAGATGTATAGTGAGTGTGAGGGAGAAGAGAGAATTCAGTGACCCTTATCCTGACAGAGCAGGGAAGGTTATTGATGCTTGTCCTGTATTGCTGGGCATTTCCTCAGACCGCAGAAACTGCACTGAGATGGGTGGTAAGCTCAGGCCATGCTCGGTGGGTCTGGTGAAGTGGCCCCCTCTGGGTCACCCTCTGTACTAGCCCCTTCACAAGGACCTCCGTACGCCTGTCTGAAAACCGTGGTGTAATTGCCCCTTATCTAACATGCTTGGGGTAAACTGTGCAAGGCAGCTCCAAACAGAGACAGCTCAGCCGTGTGCCCATTGGCCTTTCAAAGATGGAACCAGTGCCAGGAATCACGGAATATTCAGGGACATCCGAGCGACAGTGAGTACCTTCAGCCATGATAGGTGGGAGAATCGGGGGTATTGAATGAGAGGTGTGGGGTGGTTAATGAGGTGAGTTCAATAAGATAGCACCTGGAAAATAGTTCAGTCTTGTGCGGATGATCCCTCTGTCATACTCAATGAAAATGTCACTGAGACAAATTCCTGTTCGAATCCGCCCAATGAGTTGTAGATTCTGTTGAAACTAATTCAAGTTACAAAGATGCAGAGCAAATGCTCATCTGACTTCACACCAATATCCCTTTTCCCCATCTTTCCTTGGAAGACAGGCTCATGTTACGGGATGCTATCGAAGTGTCCACATTTCAGCATTCTGAATCCTGGGAACACATCCTTCCATGACACTGTCTGTCAGTCTCCCCCTCTCTGTATACACCCCAAACCCCTCCCATGTGATGATATTTAAACTGATTACCCTGCCAACTCTCTCTGGCAGTAATGTTGACACCCACAGCACCCCCTTGTCATGGCACTAGGGAGATATGGAGCTGCAAATGATGGGAGGAGCACATCCTGTCACTTCCAGCATGGACTTCAACTTTCCCCACGCTGGGCACAGTGTTACCGAGCAATGCACTGGGAAGGGGTACACAGTCCTCCATGCTGGGAGGGTAACTGCTCCTGATTTACAGACAAATGCACTGGGGTGGTGCACACAGTCCTACATGATGGGAGGGTAACTGCTCCTGGTTTACAGATCAATGCACTGGGGTGGGGTACACAGCTGTAAATGCTGGGAGGCTAAATGCTCCTGGGTTACAGATCAATGCACTGGAGCTGTGCACACAGTCCTGCATGTTGGGAGGGTAACTGCTTCTGGTTCACAGATCAATGCATTGGGGTGGTGTACACAGTCTGACATGCTGGGAGGGTAACGGCT
Source organism: Chiloscyllium punctatum (assembly GCF_047496795.1). NCBI lineage: Eukaryota > Metazoa > Chordata > Chondrichthyes > Orectolobiformes > Hemiscylliidae > Chiloscyllium > Chiloscyllium punctatum. The sequence goes on from NC_092777.1 coordinate 7,218,487, forward strand.
CCTGGTTTACAGACAAATGCACTGGGGTGGTGCACACAGTCCTGCATGCTGGGAGGGTAACTGCTTCTAGTTTACAGATCAATGCACTGGGGTGTTGTGCACAGTCCTCAATGCTGGGAGGATAACTGCTCCTGGTTCACAGATCAATGCACTGGGGTGGTGTACACAGTCCGACATGCTGGGAGGGTAACGGCTCCTGGTTTACAGATCAATGCACTGGGGTGGTGCACACAGTCCTACATGCTGGGAGGGTAGACTGCTCCTGGTTTACCGATTAATTCCCTGGTGATCACTGCACAGTTCTCTGTGCTGGTCAGACTATCTGGTTGAGTTTTATAGATAATGCACATGCTGTAATGTGGTCAGTGCAGCTCCCCGTGCTGGATAGATATGTGGCCTGTGCACCGTACATCATATTGGTCGGGTGGATGGGGCGGGGGGTGGAGGGAAGGAGATGGACAGGTCAAGGAGTTCCCCAAAACTTTCTGTCCCCAACATTCTATAACTGACATTCCCCGGAACGTTCTGACCCTGACATTGTTTGTGAACGGCCGGACATCAGTGAATTGAACAAACGATAAGATCCCGAGGGAAGAGATCCGTTCCAGGGAGAAGGAGACACTGTTCCGAAGGCCCCGCAGGCTGTTAAAGGGGTAAATATGTTTTCCATGCGTTTACATTTCTTCACGACACAGGATCGATCACAATTTAGACCAGAATACAGAAATTCCCAAACTCCGTTTGTCTTCAGGAAACTTGGAGAGAATCCTTCAGGACAGCAACGTTTTCAACCTCCGTATTCGGAAGGAGTGACCTGTGTCTGCTCTCGAGTGATCGAGTGTGTGGGAATATTCTATCCATAAGGACAGATGGTTATCTGTCCTTATGGATGTGTCTCTGTGTGTGTTTGGGAGGGAGGTTCCTTGTGGTTTCTGTCACATTTTTGTCAGTAATTCAGACCTTCCCAGTTGTTATTCCAGCTCCAATTATTTTAATAAATCCCTGAATACAGGGACACATTTGAAAATCTCACTGGGTCCCCAATCAAACGGGTCCCTTTGCCTCCAGGCTGATGGATAATGTGTTTGTTTTCCTTCCTCACAGTTAACGTCGTGACCATCTACGTCCTGCTTTATAAAGATTGTGGATTGTCTCCATGTGTCAGACGTTACCTGGGGGCCATGGCAGCGGCGGATCTCCTGGTCATTATCCTCGACCTGATCCTGAGACATATCCCCACTGTTTATCGGAAACAGTTTTATTTCTTGATGGACTCCGTCCCCGTTTGTAATATCCACGCCGTCCTGCTTTATGCAGCCACTGACTGCTCTGTCTGGTTCACCGTCACTTTCACCTTTGATCGGTTTGTGGCCATTTGTTGTCAGAAGCTGAAAAGTAAATATTGCAGTGAGAAAACGGCAGCTGTGGTTCTGGGAGCAGTGACTGTGCTGAGCTGTTTAAAGAACATTTCCTGGTATTTTATGCTGATGTCTCGGTATTGGCTGGGGAACGCCCCCTGGTTTTGTGATGTAACAGACGCTGCTCTATTCTCCATTGTCTGGGTCACAATCGAGTTCCTCCACCACATTCTAACCCCGTGTGTCCCATTTCTCCTGATTCTGCTGCTCAATGTTCTCACTGTCAGACACATTTTAGTGACCAGCAGAGCCCGCAGGAGACTTCGCATTCTCACCAATGAGGACACTCAGTCTGACTCAGAAATGAGAAACCGAAAAAAATCTATCATTTTACTGTTTGTGATCTCGGCCAATTTCATCCTGTTATGGTCCACATTAATGCTGTTTTGTATATGGAGCCGGATGTGGTATATTGGGTATCAGTCTATGTATCTCCATTACTTTGTGGGAGAATTGGGCTTCATGCTGCAGCTCCTCAGTTGCTGCACAAACACCGCGATTTATGCCGTGACCCAGACTAAGTTCAGGCAGCAGCTGAAGAATGTGCTGAAATATCCCTTCACACAAATCCATCCATTAATCAAATTCCCTCATTAATGAATCCATCGGGGATTTTCTCATTCCACAGGGGGGTTACAGGGAAAGTTTTCAATGTTTCTCACAACTCAGGGGCCAGTGAGAAAAGGCACCATCCCAATGACTGTATCCACCACTTCCATTTGTAAACAATGAAAATGTTCATTAAAGCGTGCCGAGCAGCAGAGTGACCAATGATGTGAGGTGTCTTTGTGTTGGAGAAGCTGAGCTGGAGAGAGACAGACTCAGCCCTAAGTCCTGGTCCTCAGGGAAGGGGTGAGCACCGCGCCTTGAACTCAGGAGCTGGGTTTAACTCCCTCTGTCCCCCCACTGCAGCCTGGCCTCCCCATTTCCTCTCCCCTACTCTTTCTCATCACTTCTCTCCTTCTCTCTCTCTTTCTGTACACTGTCTCTTTTTCACCACTTCTCCCTTTCACTCCCCCTCTCTCACACGAACCCAAATCTGCCGTTTCTCCACCTGCCTCCACTCTTTCCTCTCTCCCTCCCCCTCACTCTGCCATCTCTGGTTCCCTCCGCAATTCTGTCTCTACCTTATTTTCCCCCCCCATCTTCCTTCCACATCTTTCTATCCTCTCACTCCTACCCCACACATGCAACCTAACCACCCCCCCCCCCCCAGTCTCTGGGTCAGAGGGAGAGGGAAGGATCAGGGAGACAGAGTGTGTCAGAGAGAGAAGGAGGGAAGGACAAGAGGGAGAGGGATTTAGTCAAAGAGAAATGGGGGGAGGTGGGGAGAGAGAGACACTGAGGGATGGGGATCGGGAGTGAGAGAATGTGGAGGGAGAGAAGGAGTGGGGAGAGAGAGTGAGAAAAAGGGAGAGGGAGCGTGAGGGAGGGAGAGAGAGAGACAGGGGAGGAGATAATGAGTGACGGAGATGAGAGAGAGAATGAAACTGAGATAGGTGCGAGGGAGGGGGCGATAGAGAAAGGGGGCAAGTCTTATAGAGAGAGAAAGTGTCAAGGAGACAGAAAGGGGACGAGAGAGATGGGGAGGCGAGAGAGAGTGAGAAGAGGAGAGAGTGAAGAGAGAGAGAGAATGAGGGGATGAGAGAGTGAGGGTGCGAGAGAGAGAGAGGTGTGAGAGATAGAAGGAGGTGCAAAAAAGAGTGGGATGCCAAGAGAGAGATAGATGAGGCAAGAGAGAGAGTGTCGAGAGAGAGAGAGGGCGAGAGAATGTGGGCAAGAGAGAGTTAGAGTGTGTGAGAGTGATGAGATGAGAGAGAGAGAAAAAAAGACGGGACAAGAGTGACATATAGGTGAGAAAGAGGGAGTGAGAGAGAGGAGGGCAAAAGAGAGAGAAGGAGGGGCAAGAAGAGGGTGAGAGAAAGAAGGAGCGAGAGAGGGAGGCTGTAAGAGAGCGAGAAAGAAAGATGGGCAAGAGAGATTGTGGGGGGATTAGATGGACAGGGAGCAAGAGAGGCACAATGAGCAAGAGAGAGAGAAACAGGGTTCGAAGAGAGAGAGGGATGCAAAGAGAGATGGGGTGAGAGAGGGGGTCGAAAGAGAGGGGGCGAGGGAGTGAGAAAGGGGATGAGAGAGAGAGGTGGAGAGAGAGGGGGGATGAGAGAGACAGGGAGGGAGATAGAGAGCGAAGACATGAAAGAGAGTGAGGGCAAGAACAAGAGCGAGGGCGATAGTGAGAGTGTGATGGGTGGAGAGAGTGTGAAGGTGAGAGAGACGAGAGAAAGGGAGGAAGGGCAAGAAGGAGAGAGGGCTCCGTGAGAGTTGGTTTGACAGAGAGGGGACAGGAGAGAGAGGGTGACAGCGAGAGCGCAGGGGCAAGAGAGGGCGAGACAGAAAGACGAAGAGACTGAGACAAATGAGAGGGAGGGAGGGAGAAAAAAAACGAAAGAGAGAAAATAAGGGGACAGTAGAGAGACAGCGAGAGCAAGATAGATAGAGAGAGAGATAGGTACAGAGGGGGTCGTGCGTGTGTGAAAGAGAGAGAGACTGGGATAGAGAGATAGACAGAGTGAGTGAGAGAGAGAAAAATGGAGCGATGATGAGAGAGACGAAAGAGAGAGAAAGGGTGAGAAGGAGAGAAGGGTTGTTGAGAGAGAGAGGGAGACACAAAGGGGGTGGCGGGAGAGAGAGAGGATGAGAGCGAGTGAGCAAAAGAGTGGGGTGAGAGAGAGGGGTGAGAGAGGGAGATAGCGAGAGAGACAAACGAGGAGAGAGAAAGAGAGAGAGACAGAAGGCGAGCAGTACAGAGAGAGGGGAGAGGCTGAGCACGAGAGAAAGAGAGGAGCTGAGCAAAAGAGAGAGAGAGGCGAGAGGGAGGCAGATGGCGGCAAGAGAGAGAGAGACTGGGGTGAAAATGAGAGAGAGAGGGCGAGGCAGAGAGGGCGAGAGAGAGAGGGGGCGAGAGAGAGAGGGGGTGAGAGAGGGGGGCGAGGGAGGGGGCGAGAGAGGGCATGCGAGAGAGGGGGGAGCTGTGTGAGAGAGGGGGCGAGAGAGTGACAGAAGAGAGAGGCGGGGTGAGGGGGGTCCGAGAGAGGGTGGGGCGAGAGATGGGGGTGAGAGCGAGAGGGGGCAAGAGAGGAGGGACTTGAGAGGGGAGCGACAGAGGGGGGCGAGAGAGAGGGCAAGAGAGGGGGGGGCGAGATAGAGGGGTTGCGAGAGAGGGGGTGTGAGAGAGAGGGGATGAGGGAGAGAGAGGGGATGAGGGAGAGAGAGGGGCTAGAGAGAGAGAGGGGGCAAGAGAGAGAGAGGGAACGAGAGATGGGGCAAGAGAGAGAGGGAGAGAAAGAGGGGCGAGAGACACAGATTGGGGCTGGGGGGACGGAGAGAGAGGGGCGGGGCCAGGTCTAGCGAGAAAGGGGTTGAGGAGGGGAGGTATTCTACAGGGATGGGGAGGGGACAGGTTTAGAAGCGGATGGGCAGGGGCGGTGTTGGACAGGTAAGAGAGTGGTGTTGGATGGGGTCAGATGGAGGGGGCGGGTTTGGACCGGTTGGGAGAGGGGGTAGTTTTGGATAGGGTTGGGTGGAGGGGGCGGGTTCGTCCGGTTGGGAGAGGGGGCGGTGTTGGATGGGTTTGGGAGGGAGCTTTGGATTGTGTTGGCGAGAGGGACTGTTGGACGTGGTTGGGGAGCAGGGTTTGGATTGTGTTGGGGAGGGGGGATGTTGGACAGGGTTGCAGAGTGGGCTGTGTTGGACGGAGTTGGGGAGGAGGGCTGGATTGTGTTGTGGATGGGGCGGTGTTGGAATGGGTTGGGGAGGGGGTTGTGTTGGAAGGGGATGTGGAGGGTGCGGAGTTTGACAGGGTTGGGGAGGGGGATGTCGGGCGGGGTTGGGGCAGGGGCAGTGCTGGATTAGGGTGGGTGAGGGGGATGGTGTTGGACGGGGCTGGGAGAGGGATGGTGTTGGACGGGGCTTGCCTGAGGGGTGGTGTTGGACGGAATTTGGGTATGTGGCAGAGTTGGAAGGGGTTGGGGAGGATGCAGTGTATGACGGGGTTTGGGGAGGGGGCGGTGTTGGATAGGGATGGGGAGGAGGCATGTGTTGGACGGGATTGGGGAGGGGGCGGTGTTGGACGGGATTGTGGATGTGGCGGTGTCGGACAGGTTTAGGGAGGGGGCGGTGTCGGATGGTGCAGGGGGAAAGGCCGGCATTGTACGGTGTTGGGGGACGGGGCTGTGTTGGACATATTTGGGGAAGGGGCGGTGTTGGATGGGGATGGGCAAGGGACACGTGTTGGACGGGGTTGGGGAGGGGGCGGTGTTGGATGGGATTGGGGAGGTGGCAGTGTCGGATGTGTTTGGGGAGGGTCCGGTGTCAGACGGTTTTTGGGGAAAGGGCGATGTTGGACAGGGTTGGGGGACGGGGCTGCGTCGGACATGTTTGGGGAGGGGGCGGTATTGGACGGGGTTGAAGGAAAGGGGCAGTGGACAGGGTTGGGGAGGGGGCAGTGCTCAACGGGTTTGGGGGAAGGTGCAGTGTTGGACGGTGTTGTGGAGGGGGCGCTGTTGGATGGGGTTGGGGAAGGGGCGGTGTTGGACGGGATTGAGGGAGTGGGTGGTGTTGGGGGAGTGGGCCATGTTGGACAGAGTTGGGGAGTGGGCAGAATTGGACGGGGTTGGGTTAGGGTCCTGTGATGTACGGGACCGGGGTTATGGGGCTGTTATGGATGGGGCAGGGGTGAGGGGCAGTGTTGGATGGTGTGTGTCGAGGGGCAGTGTTGGACGGGGCTGCGGGAGGGGCCTGTGATGGACAGGGCATGGAGAGGGGTTTGTGTTAGACAGGATTTGGGTAGTGGACGGAGTTGGGGGAGTGGGTGTTGTTGGACGGGTTTGGTGGAGTAGGCGGTGTTGGATATGGCTGGAGAGGGTGCCTTGATGGACAGAGTTGGGGAGAGGGTGCGGAGTTTGGGGGAAGAAAGTGGTGTTGGACGGGGATGTGGGAAGGGCTGTGTTTGACAGGGCTGGGGAGGGAGCGGTGTTTAACGTGGCTGGGGGGAGGTTTGGTGTTGTACAGTTTAGGGGGAGGGGTTGTTGTTGGACGTTTTTGGGGGATGGGGCAGTTTTGGCTGGGGTTGGGGGAGAGGCGGTTTTTGATGGGGTTGGAGGAGAGGGCGGTGTTAGACGGTGTTTGGTGGAGTGACGGTGTTGGACGGGGTTGGGGAGGGAGGCGGTGTTTGGCGGGATTGGGGAAGGTGCTGTGTTGGACGGGGTTGGTGGAGGGGTCAGTGTTGGACGGGGTTGGGGAGCAGATGGGTTTGGGGATGCGTTGTTGGACGGGGGTGGGGAGGGGGCAGTGTTGGATGGTTTGGGGGGAATGGACGTTGTTGGACAGGGTTGGGGGAGTTGGTAGTGTTGGACGGGGTTGGGAGAGTGTGCGGTGTTGAGGTTAGTGACCGGTGTTGGACAGGGTTGGTGGAGAGGGCGGTGTTGGACAGGGTCGGGTAAGGGGCCTGTGGTTGACAGGTCAGTGGTTAGGGGGCTGTTATGGATGCAGCAGGGAGTTGGGGCGGTGTTGGACGGTGTTTGTGGAGTGAGCGATGTTGGAAGGGGCTGCAAGAGGAGCCTGTGATGGACGGAGCAAGGGAGGAGGTGGTGTTGGACGGGGTTTGGGGAGTGGACGGAGTTGGGGGAGTGGGCATTGTTGGATGGGTTTGGTGGAGTAGGCGATGTTGGATGGGAATGGGGTTAGGAGGCCTTGATGGACAGGGTTGGGGAGAGGGTGCGGAGTTGGGGGAAGTAGGCAGTGTTGGACGGGGCTGTAGGAAGGGCTGTGTTTGACAGAGCTGGGGAGGGGGCGGTGTTGGATGGGGCTGTGGGCAAGAGGCGGTGTATGTTGTACTGTGTAGGGTAAGGGGGCGTTGTTGGACTGTTTAGGGGATGGGGTGGTGTTTGACGGGGTTGGAGGAGGGGACAGTGTTAGACGGGGTTTGGTGGAGTGGTGGTGTTGGAGGGGTTGAGGGAGTGGGCGGTGTTGGATGGGGTTGCGGTGGAAGCAGTGTTGGACGGGGCTGGTGGCAAGTGGGGCGATTTTGGACCTAGTTGTTGATGAGGCGGGTGTTGGGGTAGGGGGCACTTTTGAATGGGGTTGGGGAGTGTGTGGTGTTTTACGGTGTTGGGGGTGGGTGCGGTTTTGGGCGTGGGGGTTGTGTAGGATGGTTTGGGGGAACGGGCGGTGTTGTATGGAGTTGGGGAAGGCGCCCGTATTGGACACAGTAGGGGAAGGGTGCAGTGTTGGACAGTGCTGGGACAGGGGTGGTGTTGGACAGGGTTGGGGAGGGGGCGGTGTTGGACGGGGTTGTATGAGGGTGCAGTGTTGGACAGGGTTGGGTGAGGGGGCAGTGTTGGACAGTGTTGGGGGAGAGAGTGCCGTGTTGGATTGGGTTTGGGGAGGGGGCGGTGTTTCACTGGGTTGGGGAGAGGGGGCGGTGTTGGACGGAGTCGGGAAGGGTGCAGTGTTGCACTGGGTTTGGGGAGGGAGCTGTTTTGGATGGAGTTGGGGGAGTGGGCGGTGTTGGATGGGGTGGGGTGGGGGTTGGTGTTGGATGGGGTTTGGGGAGTGGGCAGTGTTGGACGGGGTTGGGTGAGTGGGCGGTGTTGGAAGAGGTTGGGGGAGAGGGCGGTTTTGGACTGGGTTGGGGGAGGGACGCAGTGTTGGACGTGGCTGGGGGAGGGGTGGTGTTGAACAGGGCTGGGGAAGGGGACTGTGATGGTTGGGGCAGTGGAGAGGGGGCTGTATTGCACGGGGTTGAGGAGGGGACGGTTTTGGATGGGGTTGGGTAGGGGTTGTGTTGGACGGGGTTTGGGGGGAAGGGGGTTTTGGGCGGAGCTGGGGAGGAGGGCAGCATTGGACGGGGTTGGGGCAGGTGGCTGTGTTGGACAGGGTTGGGGAGGCGGTGGTGTTGGACGGGGTTCAGGGAGGGGGCGATGGTGGACGGGTTTGGGGGAAGGGACGGTGATGGACCGGGTTGGGGAATGAGGTGGTGTTGGCCAGTGTTGGGGGAGGGTGCAGTGTTGGACAGGATTGGGGGAGGGGAAAGAGTTGAACAGGGCTGCACGAGGGGGTGGTGTTAGACGGGGTTGGGTAATGGGGCAGTTTCGGACAGGGTTGGGGAAGTGGACGGTTTTGGACAGGGTTGGTGACAGGTCGACGGAATAGGTTGGGGGCGGCTCTTATAGTCAGGCAGGGGGCGGTGTGTTGCAGGAGTTTCAGACTTGGGGTGGTTTGTGGATAGTGGAGAGGGACCGGCTGGGGTGGTGCGTTGCGGGAGCTTCTGGCTGGGAGTGGTGTGTGGCAGTTGTAGGGGTCAGGCAGGGGACGGTGATGGATGGCGGAGAAGGTCAGGATGGGGGTGGTGTATCAACGGTTTGTGAGGGTCAGGCTGGGGTGGTATTGGATGGTGGTGAGGGTCAGGCTCAGGGCAGTGATGGATAGTGGGAAGGTACAGATTGGGCTCAGTGTTGGATAGTGGTGAGGGTCAAGCTGGAGGTGGTGTGTGAAGAGATGTGAGGGTCAGGCTGGGGGTGGTGTGGAGTGGTGGTGAGTGTCAGGCAGATGGCGGTAGTGAACAGCAGTGAGGGTCAGGCTGGGTTTGGTGGGGGAGGGGCCATGAGGGTCAGGCTGGTTGCAGTGTGTGGATGGCGGTGAGGGTCAGGCTTGGGCAGGCTTGAACAGAGGTGAGGGTCAGGCTGGGGGCGGTGTGCGAACAGCAGTGAGGGTCAGGCCGGGACGGTGTTGGACGGCGGTGAGGGTCAGATTGAGGGTGATATGGGGTCAGCCGTGGGGTGCAGGTGGGGGACAGTGTTGGATGGTGGTTAGTGTCAGGCTATGAGCGGTATGTGGACTCTGGCGAGGATCAGGCTGGGGATGGTGTCTGGGTGGCCATAGCGGTCAGGCTGAGAGCGGGGTTGGACGGAGATGAGCGTCAGGCTGGTGGCCATGTGTGGCCAGTGGTGAGGGTCAGGCTGGGGACGGTTTTTGGGTGGCGGAGAGGGTCAGGCTGTGGGCACTGTGTGGATGTCGAAGAGGGTTAGGCTGGAGACGGTGTATGGATGATGGTGAGGATCAGGTTGGGGATGGTATGTGGGTGGCAGTGAATGTCATGGCAGTGAGGGTCAGGCTGGGGGCGGAGTTGGACGGAGGTGAGGGTCAGACTGGTGGCGGTGTGTGGACTGTGGCGAGGGTCAGGTTGGGGGCGCTGTGTGGATGGCGGTGAGGGTCAGGCTGGGGACAGTGTATGGAGGATGGAAAGCGTCAGGCTGGGGATGGCGTGTGGGTGACAGTGAGGGTCAGGCTGGGGGCATGGTGTGAGCAGTGGTGGGGGTCAGGCTGGGAGCAGTGTGTGGACGGCGGTGAGGGTGAGGCTGGGGGTGGTGTTAGAAGGTGGTGAGGGTCAGGCTGAGATGGTTTTAGGCAGTGTGTGAAGGTAGGCTGGGAGTGGTGGGTGAGCAGCATTGAGAGTCAGCCTGGGTCAGCGTGTTGGACGGGTGGTGAGTGTCAGGCTTGGGGTGGCATTGAACAGCAGTGTGGGTCATTCTGAGGGTGGTGTGTCGATGGTAGTGACAGTCAGACTGGGACAGTGTTGTATGGTGATGAGTGTCAGGCTAGGGACGGTGCTGGACGGCAGTGAGTGTCAGACTGAGGGCAGTGTGGACAGTGGTGAGGGTCAGGCAGGGGATCGGGTGTGGACGGTGGTGAGGGTCAGACTGAGGGCAGTGTGGACAGTGGTGAGGGTCAGGCAGGGGATCGGGTGTGGATGGTGGTGAGGGTCAGACTGAGGGCAGTGTGGACAGAATTGAGAGTCAGGCGGGGGGTGTTGTTTGGAAGGTAGTGAGGGTCAGGATGGGGGCGGACTGGAGGTGGTGGCAATGGTCAGTCTGGGGACAGAGTGTGGAGGCCGGTGAGGGTCAGGCTGGTGGCAGTGAATCGATGGGGGTGAGGATGAGGCTGGGGACTGTGTGTGAATGGCGGTGAGGGTCAGGCTGGGAGCGGTGTGTAGACAGTGGTGAGGGTCTGGCTGGGGTCGGAGATGTACGATGCTCAGTGTCAGGCTTGAGGCAGTGTTTGGACGATGGTGAGAGTCAGGCTGGGGGGGCATTGCACGGTGGTAACCGTCAGGCTGGGGCTGCAGTGAACAGCGGTTTGGGTCAGACTGAGGGCGGTGAGTTGACAGTGGTGAGAGTCACCCTGGGGATGCTGTTTGGATGGCAGTGAGGGTGAGGCTGAGCGCTGTGTGTGGACAGTGATGAGGGTGAGGCTGGGGGCAGTGTAGGGGCGGTGGTGAGGGTCAGGCTTGGGGCAGACTGTGGACGGCGGTGAGGGTCATGCTGGGTGCGGTGTGTGGACGTTGGTGAGGGTCAGGCTGTGAGTGGTGTGTGGATGTTGGTGAGGATCCGGCTGTGGGCAGTGTGTGGATGGAGGTGCGTGTCAGGCTGGGGGTGGTGTGTGGACAGCTGTGGGAATCAGGCTGGGGATGGCATGTGAACGGTTTGAGGGTTAGGCTGGGGGTGATGAGGGTCATGCTGGGGGCGGTGTTGGGTGGTGCTGGGTGTCAGGATGGCGGTGTTTTGTGGACGGCAGTGAGCATCAGGCTAGGGGCAGTGTTGGTCGGCGGTGAGGGTCAGGCTGGGGTCGGTATGTGTGTGGCAGTGAGAGTCAGGCTTGGGGCGGAAATGAACGGCTGGGGGCCATGTGTGAATGGGTTGTGGGGCTCAGGCTGGGGACAGTGTGTTGAATAGCGTTGACGGTCAGGCTGGGGGTGTTGTGTGGACGACAGTCAAGGTCAGGATGGGAGCGTGGTGTGGATGGTGGTGAGGGTCAGGTTAGGGATGGTTTGAGGACAGTGGTGAGTGTCTGCCTGGGGGCAATGAGAGTCAAGCTAGGTGTGGTGTGAGGACAGAGGTGGGTGTCAGGGAGGGGGCAGTGCATGGACGGCTGTGAGGCTCAGGCTAGCGGTGGTGTTGGATGGCGGCGAAGGGAAGGCTGGGGAGGTGTGTGGATGGCGGTGCGGGTCAGGCTGGGGGTGGTGTGTGGACGGTGGTGAGGTTCAGGCTTGGGCGGTGTGTGGACAGAGGTGAGTGTAAGGCTGGGGGTTTTGTGAGGACAGTGGTGAGGGTCGGCTGAGGGCAGAGTGAGGACAGTGGTGAGGGGCAGGCAAGGGGCGGTGTGAGGACGGTGGTGAGTGTCAGGTTGAGGGCGGTGCATGGATGGTGCTGGGAGTCAGGCTGGGGGCAGTGCGTGGACAGCGGTGAGGGTCAGGCTGAGGGCGGTGAATGGACTGGGGTGAGAGACAGGCTGGGGGCGGTGTGTCGATGGAGGTGAGGGTCAGGTTGGGGGCAGTGGGCAGAAGGTGGTGAGGGACAAGCTGGGGCAGCAGTGCGGTTCTGGCGGGGGGGCAGTGTGTGAGTGCAGGTATGGGTCAGGCTGGGGGTGGGGTTCGCTGGTGGCGAGGGTCAGGCTGGAGGCGGTGTGGGGGACATTCCGGGGGGGTGTGAGGATGGTGGTGAGGGTCAGGCTGGGGGAGGTGTGAGGACGGAGCTGTAGGTCAGGTGGAGGGCGGTGTTTGAAGATGGTGAAGGTCAGGCTGGGGTGGTGTGTGGACGAATGTGAGTGTCAGGCTGGGGGCGGTGTGTGGACTGCATTGCGGATGAGGCTGGGGCTGTGTGTGGACGGAGGTGAGGGTTAGGCTGGTGTCGGAATGTGGATGGTGGTGACGGTCAGGCTGGGCACGGTGTTGGATGGCAATGAGGTTGAGGATGAAGGCGGTGTTTGACGGCAGTAGGGGTCAGGCTGGGGGCGGTGTTGTATGGTGGCGAGGGTAAGGCTGGAGGCGGTGTTTGACGGCAGTGGTGGTCAGGCTGGAGATGGTGTGAGTACGGTAGTGAGGGTCAGGCTGGGGTAGCGGGAAGATGGAGTTGGGGTTCAGGCTGGGGACAATGTTTGACAGCGGTGAGGGTCAGTGTGATGACGGAGGTGAGGGTCAGGTTGGGGGCTGTCTGTGGACGGGTGAGGGTCAGGCTGTGGGCAGTGGGAGGACGGAGGTGAGGGTCAGGCTGAGGGCTGTTTGAGGATGGCATGAGGCTCAGGCTGGGGGCAGTGTTGGATGGCGGTGAGAGTCAGGCTTCGGACAATGTTTGACGGTGGTGAGGGTCAGACTGGGAGCGGTGTGTGGACGGCAGTGCGGGTTAGGCTGGGTGCGGTGTGAGGACGGAGGTGAGGGTCAGGCTGGGGACAATGTTTGACAGCGGTGAGGGTCAGGCTGGGGCCGGTTTATGGATTGCGGTGAGGGTTAGTCTTGGGGTGGTGTTCAACGGCGGAGAGGGTCTGGATGGGGCCAGTGAGTGGACGGAGGTGAGAGTCAGTCTGGGGACCGGTGTATGGACTGTGGTGAGGGTGAGTCTTGAGGTGGTGTTCAAAGGTGGAGAGGGTCTGGATGGGGCTGATGAGTGGAAGGGGGTGAGAAACATGCTGGGGAGCAGTGTGAGGACTGCAGTGAGAGTCTGGCTGGGGCGGTGTGTGGAATGCGGTGAGGGTCAGGCTCGGGGCGGTGTGAGGATGGTGGTGAAGGTTAGCCTGGGGCTGGTGTGAAGACAGCAGTGAGTGCCAGGGTGGGGGCGGTGTTGGACAGCGGTGAGGGTCAGGCTGGGATGGAGTGTGTGCGGCGGTGAGGGTCAGGCTGTGGGCGGTGTGTGGCCGGTGGTGCAGATCAGGCTGGGGGCAGTGTGTTGTCGGCGGTGAGACTCATGCTCAGGGCGGTGTGTGGATGGTGGTGAGGGTCAGGTGGGGGGTGGTTGTGCAGCTGTGAGGATCAGGCTGGGGGTGGTCTGTTGGTGATGGTGTATGTTAGGGTGGGGTGGTGTGTGGACAGCGCTGAGGGTCAGGCTGAGGGCGGTGTTGGACGGCGGTGTTGGACAGCGGTGACAGTCAGGCTGGGGATGGTGTGTGGTCAGCTGTGGGGCTCAGTCTAGGGGCGGTGTTGGGTGGCTGTGATCGTCAGGCGAGAACGGAGATTGGGCGGTGGTGAAGGTCAGGCTGCGGGTGCTGTGTGGACAGCGGAGACGGTCAGGCTGGGTCAGTTTATGGACGGCAGCGATGGTCAGGCTGAGAGTGGTGTTGGACAGCAGTTAGTGGCAGGCTGGGGGCGGTGTATGGACGCCCATGTAGGTCAGGTTGGGGGCTGTGTATGGGCGGCTGTGCGGGTCAGGCGGGGGGGGGTGGAGTGTGGGCGCCGGTGAGGGTCAGGCTGGGGGTGGTGTTGGACGGCGGTGAGGGTCAGGGTGGGGCGGTCTGTGGACTGTGGTGAGGGTCAGGCTGGTACAAAAATGTGGACGGAGGTGAGGGTCAGGCTGGGGGCGGTGTTTGATGGTGGTGAGGGTCACGTTGGAGGCAGTGTTTGATAGTGATGGGGTTCAGGCTGGGAGCTGTGCAAGGACAGTGTTGAGGGACAAGCTGGGGATGGATAGAAGAAGGCGGTGGGGTCTGGCTGGGGGTGGTGTGTGGACGGAGGGGAGGGTCAGGCTGGGGGCAGTTTTGGACAACGGTGAGGGTCAGGCTGGGGATGGTAATGGAAAGAGTTGAGTGTCAGGCTGGGGGTGGTGTGTGGATGGCGGTGAGAGTCAGGGTGTGGGCAGTGTGTCGACTGCAGTGAGGGTCAGGCGGGGGCGGTCTTGGATAGTGCTGAGGGCCAGGCTGGGGAAGGAGAGTGGACGGCGGTGAGGTTCAGGCTCGGGACAGTGTGTTGACTGAGGTGAGGGTCACGCAGGAGGTGGTGTGAGGATGGTGATAATGGTCAGGCTGGAGCAGTGTGTACAGCGGTGAGGTTCAGGCGGTGGCGGTGTTTGGGCAGTGGGGAGGGTCAGGCTGGGGGTGGTGTGTTGGTGGCAGTGAGGGTCAGGGTGGGGGCATTGTGTGGACAACTCTAAGGGTCAGGCTGAGGGTGGTGTTGGACAGCGGTGAGGGTCAGGCTGAGGATGGAGTGTGGGCAGTGGTGAGGGTCAGGCTAGGGGCGGATTTTGGGCGGCGGTGAGCATCAGGCTGGGTGGGTGGTGTGTGGGCGCTGGTGAGGGTCAGGCTGGGGGTGGTGTAGGACGGCAGTGAGGGTCAGGGTGGGGGCAGAGGGCAGACGGCAGTGAGGACGATGCTGAGGGCGGTGTTAGACAGCAGTGAGGGTCAGGCTGGGGGTGGTGTGTGGACAGAGGAAAGGATCAGGCCGGGGGCAGTGTGTGGACGGCAGTGAGGGTCAGGGTGGGGGCACAGGGCAGACGGCAGTGAGGACGTTGCTGAGGGCGGTGTTAGACAGCAGTGAGGGTCAGGCTGGGGGTGGTGTGTGGACAGAGGAAAGGATCAGGCCGGGGGCAGTGTGTGGACGGCAGTGAGGGTCAGGGTGGGGGCACAGGGCAGACGGCAGTGAGGACGTTGCTGGGGGCGGTGTTAGACAGCAGTGAGGGTCAGGCTGGGGGTGGTGTGTGGACAGAGGAAAGGATCATGCTGGGGGTGGTGTGTGGATGGCAGTGAGGGTCAGGCTGAGGGAGGTGTTGGACAGCATTGAGGGTCAGGCTGGTGATGGAGTGTGGGTGGCTGAGAGGCTCAGGCTAGGGGCAGTGTGTGGATGGCGATGAGGGTCAGGCCGGGGGCGGTGTGTGGATGGCGATGAGGGCCAGGCTGGGGGCGGTGTGTAGACGGTGGAGAGCAACAGGCTTGGGGCGGTGTGTGGATAGTAGTGAGGTTCAGGCTGGCAGAAAAATGTGGATGGTGGTGAGGATCATGCTGGGGAATGTGTGGATGGAGGTGAGGGTCAGGCTGGTAGCGGTATGTGAATGTCGGTGAGGGTCAGGCTGGGGCAGTTTTGGATGGCGGCGAGGGTCAGGCTGGGTTGGTGTTTGACGGAGGTGGGGTTCAGGCTGGGGCATGGTGTGTGAACGGTGGTGAGGGTAAGGCTGGGGCGGTGGGCAGATGGCAGTGAGGGTCTGGCTGTGGTTTGGTGTGTGGACAGCGATGATCGTCAGTCTGGGGGCGGTGTGTGGACGGCGGTAAGGGTCAGGTTGAGTGCGGTGTGATGAGTATGGTGAGGGTCAGGGTGGGAGCGGTGTTGGAGAGTGGTGAGAGCAAGGCTAGGGAAGGAGAGTGGGCGGCGGTGAGGTTCAGGCAAGGGATGGTGTGTGGTCAGCAGTGTGGGTCAGGCTGGGGGTAGTGTGTTGACCGAGGTGAGAGTCAGGCTGAAGGTGGTGTGAGGATGGTAGTGATGGTCAGGGTGGGGGCAGTGTGTGGATGGCAGTGAGGGTCAGGCTGGGGTGGAGTTTGGGCGGCATTGAGAATCAGGCTGGGGGTCGTGTGTTGGCGGCAGTGAGGGTCAGGGTGGGTCCTTGTGTGAACAACGCTAAGAGACAGGCTGAGGGCAGTGTTGGACAGCGGTGAAGGTCAGGCTCAGGATGGAGTGTGTGCAGAGGTGAGGTTCAGGCTAGGGGTGGAGTTTGGGCGGCGGTGATGGTCAGGCTGGGGAGGTGGTGTGTTGGCGCCAGTGAGGGTCAGGCTGGGTGTGGTGTTGGATGGCGGTGAGAGTCAGGGTGGGGGCAGAGGGCAGACGGCAGTGAGGACGAACCGGGGGTGGTGTAAGACAGCAGTGAGGGTCAGGCTGGTGGCACTGTGTGGACTACGGTGAGGGTCAGGCTGGTGGCGGTGTGTGGACTGTGGTGAGGGTCAGGCTGGCACAGTGTGTGGACGGAAGTGAGGGTCAGGCTGGTGGCGGTGTTTGGATGGCAGTGAGGGTTTTGCTGGGGTGCAGTTGGATGGCAGCGAGGGTCACGTTGGATGTGGTGTTTGATAGCGATGGGGTTCAGGCTAGGAGCTGTGCAAGGACGGTGGTGAGGGTCAAGATGGTGATGGATAGAGGACGGCGGTGGGATCAGTCTGGGGGCGGTGTGTGGACGGAGGGGAGGGTCAGGCTGGGGGCGGTTTTGGAAGCCGGTGAGAGTCAGGCTGGGGGTGGTATTGGATGGAGGTGAGTGTCAGGCTGGGGGCGGTGTGTGGATGGCAGTGAGAGTCAGGGTGGGGGCAGTGTCTGGACAGTGGTGAGGTTCAGGCTGGAGGTGGTGTGAGGATGGTGGTGATGGTCAGGATGGGGGCAGTGTGTGGACAGCGGTGAGGGTCAGGCGGGGGCGGTGTTTGGGCGGCGGTGAGGGTCAGGCTGGGGGTGGTGTGTTGGCAGCAGTGAGTGTCAGGGTGGGGGCGTTGTGTGGATAACTCTAAGGGTCAGGGTGAGGTCAGTGTTGGACAGCGTTGAGGGTCAGGCTGGTGATGGAGTGTGGATGGCAGTGAGGGTCTGGCCAGGTGCGGCGTGTGAACTGTGGTGAGGCACAGATTGGGGGCGGAGTTTGAAAAGTGGTGAGGGTCAGGCTGAGGGTGGAATGTGGACGGGGGGTGAGGGCCAGGCTGGCGGCGGTGTGTGGATGGCAGTGCGGGTCAGGTCGGGGGCGCTGTGTGAACTGTGGTGACGGTCGGATTGGGGGCGGAGTTTGAAAAGTGGTGAGGGTCAGTCTGAGGGTGGAATGTGGATGGGGGTGAGGACCAGGCTAGGGCGGTGTGTAGATGGTGGAGAACAACAGGCTTGGGGCAGTGTATGGATGTTAGTGAGGGCAAGGATGGGGCGGAGTTTGAACAGCAGTGAGGACCAGGCTGTGGGTGGTGTGTGGACGGTGGTAAGGTTCAGGATTGTGGTAATATGTGGATGGTGGTGTGGGTCAGGCTGGGGCTGTGTGTGGACGGAGGTGAGGGTCAGGCTTGTGGTGGTGTGTGGATGTCAGTGAGGGTCAGGCTGGGGTGGTTTTGGATGGCGGCAAGTGTCAGGCTGAGTCAGTGTTTGCCGGCGGTGGGGTTCAGGCTGGGGTGTGGTATGTGGACGGTTGTGAGGGCAATGCTGGGGGTGGTCTGCAGATGGCAGTGAGAGTCTGGGTGGGGTTCGGTGTGTGGACGGCGATGATCATCAGTCTGGGGGCATTGTGTGGACGGTGGTGAGTGTCAGGGTGGGGGCAGTGTGTTAGCGGCGGTGAGGGTCAGGTTGGGGGCGGTGTGTCGAGGGTGGTGAGGGTCAGGCTGGGAGTGGAGTGGTGTTGGACCGTGATGAGAGCCAGGCTGGGGAAGGAGAGAGGGCGGCGGTGAGGTTCATGCTATGGATGGTGTGTGTTCGGATGTGCGGGTCAGGCTGGGGGCAGTGTGTTGAAGGAGGTGAGAGTCAGGCTGGAGGTGGTGTGAGGATGGTCGTGATGGTCAGGCTGGGCGCAATGTGTGGATAGCGGTGAGGTCAGGCAGGGGTGGTGTTTGGGCGGTGGTGAGAGTCAGGCTGGCGGTAGTGTGTTTGCGGCAGTCAGTGTCAGGGTGGGTCCTTGTAAGGGTCAGGCTGAGGGCGATGTTGGACAGCGGTGAGGGTCAAGATTGGGATGGAGTTTGGGAATAAATGAGGCTCTGGCTAGGGGCGGAGTTTGGGCGGGGATGAGGGTCAGGTTGGGGGTGGTGTGTGGACAGCGGAGAGGGTCAGGCTGCGGCAATGTGTGGACGGCAGTGAGAGTCGGGCTGAGGGTGGTGTTGGACAGCAGTGAAGGTCAGGCTCAGGATGGAGTGTGGGCAGCGGTGAGGTTCAGGCTAGGGGTGGAGTTTGGGCGGCGGTGATGGTCAGGCTGGGGAGGTGGTGTATTTGCGCCAGTGAGGGTCAGGCTGGGTGTGGTGTTGGATGGCGGTGATGGTCAGGGTGGGGGCAGAGGGCAGACGGCAGTGAGGATGATGCTGGCGGCGGTGTAAGACAGCAGTGAGGGTCAGGCTGGTGGCAGTGTGTGGACTGCGGTGAGGGTCAGGCTGGTGGCCGTGTATGGACTGCGGTGAGGGTCAGGCTGGGGCGGTATGTGGACTGTGTGAGGGTCAGGCTGACACAGTGTGTGGACAGAAGTGAGGATCAGGCTGGCGGTGTTTGGATGGCAGTGAGGGTTATGCTGGGGTGGTGTTGGATGGTGGCGAGGGTCACGTTGGATGTGGTGTTTGTTAGCGATGGGGTTCAGGCTAGGAGGTAAAAACAATAACTGCAGATGTTGGAAAGCAAATACTGGATTAGTGATGCTGGAAGTGGTCAGGTCCAAACCCCCCTACGACCCACCCTCCCATTCTTGCACTTTCCCCTGCCTCCGCGCGAACTGTAAAACCTGTGCGCACACCTCCTCCCTCACCTCTATCCAAGGCCCTAAAGGAGCCTTCCACATCCATCAAACTTTTACCTGCACATCCACTAATATCATTTATTGTATCCGTTGCTCCCGATGTGGTCTCCTCTATATTGGGGAGACTGGGCGCCTCCTCGCAGAGCGCTTTAGGGAACTTCTCAGGAACACCTGCACTAATCAACCAAACCACCCCGTTGCCCAACATTTCAACTGCCCCTCCCACTCTGCCGAGGACATGGAGGTCCTGGGCCTCCTTCACCGCCGCTCCCTCACCACCAGACGCCTGGAGGAAGAATGCCTCATCTTCAACCTCGGAACACTTCAACCCCAGGGCATTAATGTGGACTTCAACAGCTTCCTCATTTCCCCTTCGCCCACCTCATCCTAGTTTCATACTTCCAGCTCAGCACTGTCTCCTTGACTTGTCTGGACTTGTCCGACCTGCGTATCTCCTTTTCCACCTATCCACTCCACCCTCTCCTCCTTGACCTATCACGTTCATCTCCTCCCCCACTCACCCATTGTACTCAATGCTACTCTCTCCCCACCCCCACCCTCCTCTAGCTTATCTCTCCACGCTTCAGGCTCACTGCCTTTATTCTGATGAAGGGCTTTTGCCCAAAACGTCGATTTCGCTGCTCGTTGGATGCTGCCTGAACTGCTGTGTTCTTCCAGCACGACTAATCCAGTTCAGGCTAGAGCTGTGCAAGGACGGTGGTGAGGGACAAGCTGGTGATGGATAGAGAATGGCGGTGGGATCGGTCTGGGGGCAGAGTGTGGAGGGAGGGGAGTGTCAGGCTGGGGGTGGTTTTGCAAGCCAGTGAGGGTCAGTCTGGGGGTGGTATTGGATGGAGGTGAGTGTCAGGCTGGGGGCGGTGTGTGGACAGCAGTGAGAGTCAGGGTGGGGGCAGTGTGTGGACAGTGGTGAGGTTCAGGCTGGAGGTGGTGTGAGGATGGTGGTGATGGTCAGGATGGGGGCAGTGTGTGGACAGCGGTGAGGGTCAGGCTGGGGGTGGTGTGTTGGCGGCAGTGAGTGTCAGGGTGGGGGCGTTGTGTGGATAACTCTAAGGGTCAGGCTGAGGGCGGTGTTGGACAGCAGTGAGGATCAGGCTGGGAGCGGTGTGTGGACAGCAGTGAGGGTCAGGCTGAGGGAGGTGTTGGACAGCGTTGAGGGTCAGGCTGGTGATGGAGTGTGGATGGCAGTGAGGGTCTGGCCGGGTGCGGTGTGTGAACTGTGGTGAGGGTCAGATTCGAAGCGGAGTTTGAAAGGTGGTGAGGGTCAGGCTGAGGGTGGAATGTGGACGGGGGGTGAGGGCCCGGCTGGGGGCGGTGTGTGGATGGCAGTGCGGGTCAGGCCGGGGGCGGTTTGTGAACTGTGGTGACGGTCGGATTGGGGGCGGAGTTTGAAAAGTGTTCAGGGTCAGGCTGAGGGTGGAATGTGGATGGGGGTGAGGGCCAGGCTAGGAGCGGTGTGTAGATGGTGGAGAACAACAGGCTTGGGGCGGTGTGTGGACGTTAGTGAGGGTAAGGATGGGGCGGAGTTTGAACAGCAGTGAGGACCAGGCTGTGGGTGATGTGTGGACGGTGGTGAGGTTCAGGATTGTGGCAATATGTGGATGGTGGTGTGGGTCATGCTGGGGCTGTGTGTGGACGGAGGTGAGGGTCAGGCTTGTGGCGGTGTGTGGATGTCAGTGAGGGTCAGGCTGGCGCGGTTTTGGATGGCGGCAAGTGTCAGGCTGAGTCAGTGTTTGCCGGCAGTGGGGTTCAGACTGGGGTGTGGTATGTGGACGGTTGTGAGGGCAAGGCTGGGGGTGGTCTGCGGATGGCAGTGAGAGTCTGGGTGGGGTTCGGTGTGTGGACGGTGATGATCATCAGTCTGGGGGCATTGTGTGGACGGTGGTGAGTGTCAGGGTGGGGGCAGTGTGTTGGCAGCAGTGAGGGTCAGGCTGGGGGCATTGTGTCAAGGGTGGTGAGGGTCAGGCTGGGAGTGGTGTTGGACCGTGGTGAGAGCCAGGCTGGGGAAGGAGAGAGGGCGGCGGTGAGGTTCCTGCTAGGGATAGTGTGTGTGGTCGGATGTGCGGGTCAGGATGGGGGCAGTGTGTTGACGGAGGTGAGAGTCAGGCTGGAGGTGGTGTGAGGATGGTCATGATGGTCAGGCTGGGCGCAATGTGTGAATAGCGTTGAGGTCAGGCGGGGGTGGGGTTTGGGCGGTGGTGAGAGTCAGGCTGGGGGTAGTGTGTTTGCGGCAGTGAGTGTCAGGGTGGGTCCTTGTAAGGGTCAGGCTGAGGGCGGTGTTGGACAGCAGTGAGGGTCAGCTTGGGATGGAGTTTGGGAAGCAATGAGGCTCTGGCTAGTGGCGCAGTTTGGGCGGGGATGAGGGTCAGGTTGGGGGCGGTGTGTGGACAGCAGAGAGGGTCAGGCTGCGGCAATGTGTGGACGGCAGTGAGGGTCAGGCTGAGGGTGGTGTTGGACAGCGGTGAAGGTCAGGCTCAGGATGGAGTGTGGATAGCGGTGAGGTTCAGGCAAGGGGTGGAGTTTGGGCGGCGGTGATGGTCAGGCTGGGGAGCTGGTGTGTTGGCGCCAGTGAGGGTAAGGCTGGGGTGGTTTTGGATGGCGGCAAGGGTCAGCCTATGTCGATGTTTGCCGGCGGTGGGGGTCAGCCTGGGGTGTGGTGTGTGGACGTTTGTGATGGCAAGGCTGGGGGCGGTGTGCAGATGGCAGTGAGGATCTGGCTGGGGTTTGGTGTGTGGACGGCGATGATCATCAGTCTGGGGGCATTGTGTGGACGGTGGTGAGTGTCAGGGTGGGGGCAGTGTGTGGACGGTGGTGAGGGTCAGGCTGGGTGTGGTTTGTCGAGGGTGGTGAGGGTCAGGCTGGGAGTGGTGTTGGACCGTGGTGAGAGCCAGGCTGCGGAAGGAGAGTGGGCGGCGGTGAGGTTCATGCTAGGGATGGTGTGTGGTCAGCAGTGCGGGTCAGGCTTGGGGCAGTGTGTTGAAGGAGGTGAGAGTCAGGCTGGAGGTGGTGTGAGGATGGTCGTGATGGTCAGGCTGGGCGCAATATGTGGATAGCGGTGAGGTCAGGCGGGGGCGGTGTTTGGGCGGTGGTGAGAGTCAGGCTGGGGGTAGTGTGTTTGCGGTAGTGAGTGACAGGGTGGGTCCTTGTGTGGGCAATGCTAAGGGTCAGGCTGAGGGCAGTGTTGGACAGTGGTGAGGGTCAAGCTTGGGATGGAGTTTGGGAAGCAATGAGGCTCTGGCTAGGGGCGGAGTTTGGGCGGGGATGAAGGTCAGGTCGGGGGCGGTGTGTGGATAGTGGAGAGGATCAGGCTGGTGCAGTGTGAGGAAGGCAGTGAGGGTCAGGCTGAGGGAGGCATTGGACAGCTTTGAGGGTCAGGCTGGGGATGGAGAATGGGTGGTAGTGAAGCTCAGGCTAGCTGCGGTGTTCGGTGGCAGTGAGGGTCAGGCTGGGGGTGGTATTTGGATGCCGGTGAGGTCAGGCTGGAGGCAGTGTCTATGGGGCTGTCAGGGTGAGGCTGGGCACGTTGTGTCAGGTTGGGGGAGCTGTCTGTGCATGTTGGTGAGGGTGAGGCTGGGGCAGTTTTCGAAGGCAGCAAGGGTCAGGCTGGGTCTTTGTTTGACGGCGGTGAGGTTCAGGCTGGGGCGCGGTGTGTGGACGATGGTGAGTGTAAGTCTGGGGACAGTGTATGGATGGCGGTGTGGGTCTGGTTGGGATTGGTTGTGAGGATAGCAGTGAGCATCAGGGTGGGGGTGGTGTTGGAGAGTGGTGAGGGTCAGGCTGGAGATGGAGTGTGGTCGGCGCCGCGGTTCAGGCTGGGGGTAGTATTGGACAGCCGTGATGGTTAGGATGGAGTGTGGGAAGTGGTGAGGCTCAGGCTAGGGGTGGCATTGGACGGCTGTGAGAGTCAGATGAGGGCGGAGTTTGGGCGATGTGGGGAGATAGGCTGGGGGCGTTGTGGGGACCGTGGTGAAGGTCAGAATGCGGGCGGCATGTAGACTGCAGTGAGGGTTAGGCTCGTGGTGGTGTGTGTGGGACAGAGAGGGTAAGTCTGGGGGCATTGTTGCACGACGGTGAGTGTCAGGCTGGGGGTGGTGTAATGACGGTGGTAAGGGTCGGGAAGGGGGCTGTGTGTGGACAGTGGAGAGGATCAGGCTGGGAGCAGTGCATGGACAACAGTGAGGTTCAGGCTGAGGGTGGTGTTGGACAGCGGTGAGTGTATGGCTGGGGATGGTGTGTGGGCAGTGTTTGGACACCCGTGAAGGTCAAGCTGGGGGCGTTGCATGGGTGGCTGTAAGGGTCAGGCTGGGGGCGATGCGTGGGCGGTGGTGACGGTCAGACTGGGAGCAGTAGTTGGATGGCGGTGAGCTTCAGGCTGGAGGCAGTGTGTGTGGGGTGGTCAGGGTGAGGTGTGGGGTGGTCAGCGGTGTGTGGATGGCAGTGAGGGACATGCCGGGGGCAGTGCGTGGATCATGGTGAGGGTCAGAATGCGGGCGGAGTTTGAACATCGGTGAGGGTCAGGCTGGGGGCAGTGTGTGGGATGGCGGTGAAAGTCAGGATGGGGGCGGAGTTTGAACAGCGGGGAGGTTCAGGCTGGAGGTGGTGTATGGACGGCAGTGAGGGTCAGGCTGCGGGCGGCATGTGGACGGCAGTGAGGGTTAGGCTATTGGTGGTGTGTGTGGGAATGAGAGGGTAAGGCTGTGGGCGGGTGTGGACAGTGGTGAGGGTCAGGCTGGGGGCGGTGTGAGGATGGTGGAGAGGGTCAGGCTCGGGGCGGTGTGTGGATGGAGGTGAGGGTTGGACTGGGGGTATAGTGAGGACGGTAGTGAGGGACAGGCTGGGGGCAGTGTGAGGACGGTGGCGAGGTTCAGGCTGAGGGCAGTGTATGGATGGTGGTGGGAGTCAGGCTGGGGGCAGTGTGTTGACAACGGTGAGGGTCAGGCTGAGGGCGGTGTATGGACGGTGGTGAGTGTCAGGCTGTGGGTAGTGTGTGGATGGTGGTGAGGGTCAGGTTGGGAGCAGTGGGTGGAAGGCAGTGAAGGACAGGCTGGGGCTGGTGTTGGACAGCAGTGAGGTTCTGACAGGGGTGTTGGTGTGTGAGTGCCGGTGAGGGTCAGGCTTGGGGCGATGTGTAGTCTACAGAGCAGGTCAGGCTGTGGCGCTGTTGGATGGCGGTGAGGTTCAGGCTGGAGGTGGTGTTTGAAGGCAGTGGGAGTTAGGCTGGGGGCAATGTGAGGACCGTGGTGAGTGTCAGGCTGGGGATGGAGTGAGGACCGAGGTGAGGTTCAGGCTGGGGGAAGAGTGAGAATGGAGGTGAGGGTCATGCTGGCGGCAGTGTGAGGACGGTGGAGAGGGTTAGGCTGGGGGCATTGTGTGGACTGCAGTGAGGGTCAGACTGAGGGTGGTGTTTGAAGGCGGTGGGCATCAGGCTAAGGGAAGTGTGTGAATGGAGGAGACGGTCAGGTTGGGGGCTGTGGGTTGAAGGCGGTGAGCGCCAGGCTGGAGGCGGTGTTGGACAGCATAGAGGGTCAGGCTGGGGCAGTGTCAGACAGCGGTGGGGGTCAGGCTGGGGGTGGTGTGTGGACGGTAGTGAGAGTCGGGCTGGGGGTGGTGTGTGGACTGCGGTGTGGGTCAGGCTGGGGCAGTGTGGATGGAGATGAGGGTCAGGTTGGTGTGGTGTTCGACTGTGGCGAGGGTCACACTGGAGGCGGTGGTTGATGGTGGTGGGGGTCATGCTGGGGGCGGTGCGAGGACTGTGGTGAGGGTCAGGCTGGGGGCGGTGTGTGGATGGTTGTGAGGGTCAGGCTGGGGTAGTGTTTGATGGCAGAGAAAGCTAGACTTGGGGCGGTGTTTGGGCGGTGTTGGACGACGGCGAGGGTCAGGCTGGGGGCGGTATTGGATGGAGGTGAGGGTCAGGCTGGGGGCAGTATGTCATTGGCAGTGACGGTCAGGCTGGGGGCAGTATGTCGTTGGCAGTGAGGGTCAGGCTAGGTGTAGGATGTCGTGGGCAGTGAGGGTCAGGCTGGGGGCAGGATGTCATGGGCAGTGAGGGTCAGGCTGGGGGCAGTTTGTGGACGCAGTGAGAGTCATTGTGGGGCTGTGGGTGGCCGGCGGTGAAGGTCAGGCTAGGAGCAGTGCATGGATGGGTAACGATCAGGCTGGGGAAAGTGTGTGGATGGACATGAGGGTCAGGCTGGGGGCAGTGTGAGGACAGTGGTGAGTGTCAGGGTGGGGGTGGTGTTGAACAGTGGTGAGGGTCAGGCTGGTGATGGAGAGTGGGTGGCGGTGAGATTCAGGCTCGGAACAGTGTGTGGTCGGCGGTGTGGATTAGGCTTGGGGCGGTATGTGGATGGAGGAGAGGGTCAAGCTGGGGATGGTGTGAGGATAGCGGTGAGGGTCAGGTGGGGGAGGTGTTTGGGCGGCGGTGAGGGTCAGGGTGGGGGTGGTGTATGGACAGTGGAGAGGGTCAGGCTGGGGAAGTTTGTTGACGGCGTTGACAGACTGGCTGAGGGCGGTGTTGTACATCAGTGAGGGTAAGTCTGGGGATGGAGCATGGGTAGTGGTGAGAGTCAGGCTGGGGGCATTGTTGGACTGCGGTGAGTGTCAGGCTGAGGGTAGTTGTGGACACCTGTGAAGGTCAGGCTAGGGGTGGTGTATGGGTGGTGGTGAGGGTCAGACTGGGGGCGATGTGTGGGCATTGGTTGGGTCAGACTGGGGGCGGTATGTCGACGGGGATGATGTTCAAGCTGGAAGCAGTGTGTGTGGGGTGGTCAGGGTTAGGCTGGTGTCGGTGTGTGGATGGTGGTTTGTGTCAGGCTTGGGGGTGGTTTGTAGATGGTGGTGAGGGTCAGGCCGGGGGCGGTGTGCGGAAAGTGGTGATTGTCAGGATGGGGGCGGAGTTTGAACAGCAGTGTGGGTCAGGCTGGGGGCGCTGTGTGTACGGTGGTGAGGGTCAGGCTGGGGGCGGTGTGTGGACGATGGTGAGGGCCAGGCTGGGGGCGGTGTGTGGACGGTGGTGAGTTCAGCCTGGCGGTGGTGTGTGGACGGCAGTGAGGGTCAGGCTGGCAACGATGTGTGGATGGTGGTGAGAGACAGGCTGGGGCGTTGTTGGATGGTGACGACGGTCAGGCTAGAGGCGGTGTTTGACGGCGGTGGGATTCAGGCTGGGGGTGGTGTGTGGACAGTAGTGAGGGTCAGTCTGGGGATGGTGTGTAAATGGTGGTGAGGGTCAGGCTGGAGGCAGTGTGTGGACAGCACTGAGGGTCAGGCGGGGGATGGAGTGTAGGAGGTGGTGAGGCTCAGGCTAGGGGCGGTGTTGGACAGCGGTGAGGGGCAGGCAGGGCGGAGTTTGGGCGGTGGTGAGGGTCAGCCTTGGCGCAGTGTGTGGACAGCGGAGAGGGTCAGGCTGGGGAAGTGTGTGGAGGGAAGTGAGGGTCAGGCTGATGGCGGTGTTGGACCGCAGTGAGGGTCAGGCTAGGGATGGAGTGAGGGCGGCGATGAGCCTCAGGCTAGGGGCAGTGTTGGATGGTGCTGAGGGTCAGGCTTGGGGTGGTGTGTGGACAGGCTGACGGCAGTGTTGGACAGTGGTGAGAGTCAGGCTAGGGATGGAGTTTGGGGAGCAGAGAGGCTCAGGCTAGAGGCGGTGTTAGACGGTGGTGAGGGTCAGGCTGCAGCGATATGTGGGAATTGGTGAGGGTCAGACTAGGGTGATGAGTGGGTATTGGTGACGGTCAGACAAGGGGCGGTATGTGGGCGTTGGTGAGGGTCAGACAAGGGGCGGTATGTGGGCATTGGTGAGGGTCAGACTGGGGCGATGTGTGGGCGTTGGTGAGGGTCAGACTGGGGCGATGTGTGGGCGTTGGTGAGGGTCAGACTGGGGCGATATGTGGTTGGGGGTGATGTTCAGGCTTGTGGTAGTGTGCATGGGGCAATCAGGGTGAGGCTGGTGTTGGTGTGTGTACGGTGTGATGTCATGCTGGGGGCGGTGTGTAGACAGAGGAGAGGGTCAGGCTGGGGGCGGAGTGTGGATGGCAGTGAGGGTCAGGCTGGGGGCGGTGTGTGGACAGTGGTGATGTCAGGCTGGCGGCGATGTGGGGATGGCAGTGGGGGTCAGGCTGGGGATGGAGTGTGGGAGGCAGTGAGGCTCAGGCTAGAGGCGGTGTTGGCCGGTGGTGAGGGTCGGGGGGGGCGGAGTTTGGGCGGTGGTGAGGGTCAGGCTGGGGGTGGAGTTTGAACAACGGTGAGGGTAAGGCTGGGAGCGGTGTGTGGACGGCAGTGAGGACCAAGCTGGGGGCAGTGTTTGGACAGCAGAGAGGGTCAGGCTGTGGGATTGTGTGGAGGGAAGGGAGGGTCAGGCTAAGGGTGGTGTTGGACTGTGGTGAGGGTCAGGCTGGGGACGGTGTGTGGATGGTGGTGAGGGTCAGACTGGGGGCGGTATGTGGATGGCGGTGAGGTTCAGGCTTAGGGCAGTGTGTGAGGGGCGGTCAGGATGAGGCTGGGGTCAGTGTGTGGATGGTGTGATGTCAGGGTCGTGACTGTGTGTGGACAGTGGTGATGTCAGGCTGGGGGCGGTGTGTAGACTGAGGTGTGATTCAGGCTGGGGGCAGTGTGTGGATGGTGATGAGGGTCAGGCCGGGGGCTGTGTGTGGATTGTGGTGAGGATCAGATTAGGGGCGGAGTTTGAAAAGCGGTGAGGGTCAGGCTGAGGGTGGTGTGTGGAGGGAAGTGAGGGTCAGGCTGACGGCGGTGTTGGACAGCGGAGAGGGTCAGGCTGGGGATGGAGTGTGGTTGGCGATGAGGCTCAGGCTAGGGGCAGTGTTGGTTGGTGCTGAGGGCCAGGCTGGGGGAGGTGTGTGGACGCGTGTGAAGGTCAGGCTGGGGCAGTGTGTGGAGGGAAGTGAGGGTCAGGGTGATGGCGGTGTTGGGCAGCAGTGAGGGTCAGGCTAGGGGCGGTGTTGGATGGTGGTGAGGGTCAGGCTGCGGCGATATGTAGGCGTTGGTGAGGGTCTGACAGGGAGTGGTGTGTGGGCCTTGGTGAGGGTCAGACTAGGGTGATGTGTGGGCATTGGTGAGGGTCAGACTAGGGGCGGTATGTGGGCGTTGGTAAGGGTCAGACTGGGGCGATGTGTGGGCGTTGGTGAGGGTCAGACTAGGGGCGATGTGTGGGCGTTGGTGAGGGTCAGACTGGGTGCGGTATGTGGTTGGGGGTGAGGTTCAGGCTTGTGTGTGTGGGGCAATCAGGGTGAGGCTCGTGTCGACATGTGGACGGTGTAATATCAGGCTGGAGGCGGTGTGTAGACAGAGGTGAGGGTCAGGCTGGGGGCAGTGTGTGGACAGTGGTGATGTCAAGCTGGGGGCGGTGAGTAGATGGAGGTGAGAATCGGGCTGGGGGTGGTGTGTGGATGGTGGTGAGGGTCAGATTCGGGGCAGAGTTTGAAAAGCAATGAGGGTCAAGCTGAGGGTGGTGCGTGGACGGGGGTGAGGGCCAGGCTGGGGGCGGTGTGGGGCTGGTAGTGAGTTCAGGCTGGCAGCGAAGTGTAAACAGCGGTGAGACTCAGGCTTTCGGCGGTGTGTGGATGGAGGTCAGGTTCAGGCTGGCGGCGATATGTGGACGGCAGTGAGGATCAGGCTGGAGCGGTGTGTGGACGGAGGTGAGGGTCAGGCTGGTGGTGGTGTGTGGATGGTGGTTAGGGTCAGCCTGGGGCGATGTTGGAAGGTGGCGATGGTCAGGCTGGATGCGGTGTTTGAATGTGGTGGTGTTCAGGCTGGGGGCGGTGTGTGGACTGTGGTGATGGTCAGGATGGGGGCAGAGTTTGAACAACGGTGAGGTTCAGGCTGGCAGCAATGTGTGGACGGAGGTGAGTGTCAGGCTGATGGCGGTGTGTGGTTGGCAGTGAGGATCAGGCTGGGGCGGTATTGGATGACAGTGAGCGTCACGCTGGAGGTGGTGTTTGATGGCAGTGGGTTGTCAGTGTGGGTGTGGTGTGAGGACGGTGGTGAGAGACAGGCTGGGGATGGACTGAGGATGGTGGTGAGTGTCGGGCTGGGGGCAGTGTGTGGTTGGAGGTGAGGGCCAGGCTGGGGTGGTTTTGGATGGTGGAGAGGTTGAGACTGGGGGCGGTGTGAGGACAGAGATGAGGGTCAGGCTGGGGCGGTGTTGGATGGCGGTGAGGGTCAGGCTGGGAGTGGTGCTGGACATCGGTGATGGCCAGGCTTTGGGCAGTGTGTGGATGGTAGTGAGAGTCAGGGTGGGGCGGTGTGAAGACGGTGGTGAGGGTCAGGCTGGGGGCGGTGTGTGGATGGTGGTGATGATCAGGCTGTGGGCAGTGTGTGGGCTGCGGTGAGAGTCAGGGTGGGGCTGTGTGCGGACGGCAGTGAGAGTCAGGTTGGGGGCAGTGTGCAGACAGTGATGAGGGTCAGGTTGGGGGCAGTGTGCAGACGGAGGTGAAGGTCAGGCTGGGGGTTTGTGTGTCGATGGTGGTGAGGGTCAGGCTGGGGACCAGGCGAAGCAATGGTTCTGGCACAAACCACCACCAATCCACTAACACCTGATGCGTGGAGTAGGAACGTCTCATATTCTGCCTTCGGACCATACAACCACAAGATAAATGTGTCCTTGAACAGCTTCCTCATTTCACTTTCTCCCACATTATAACAGTCGGAAGCCTCCAACTTGGCAGTGCTCTCTTGACCCGTCGGTCAAACACCCCTCTGAGCTATCACCTTCTCCCTCACTTTCATCTACCTGTCGCTTTCCCAGATACTTTACCACCAACAGAACTCCCCTCCCACTTAGATCCCCTCCCCGACCTACAAGCCTCATTCCTGATGAAGGGCTCATGCCCGGAACGTTGATTCTCCTGCTGCTCCACGGATGCTGCTTGACATGCTGTGCTTTTGAAGCACTACACTGTCGCCACTGCAAAGACAGATGAGCTCGGCTGAGTCTCGTCATCTAACAGTGGGGAAAGCTGAGCTAGGAACTGATTAACGTGCACAGAAAGGGGATCGATATATGTGATAGGAATAAACTTCTTACGGGAAGGATTAAAACCGTTTGTCTGGAACTCACTGTAAATCCAAGAGTCATCAGAACATTTCCGGAGTATTTAGGTGAACACTTGAAGAATTAGCCCTTAATGACGAGGTACTGGAAAGTGGGGCAAGGATAAACAGATGTTCAATGAAAGACTTGAAACCGTATCATTGGGTGGAGCAAAATGGAGGCTAGCGCAGCTCTGTGGCGAAATGAAAGATGTTTTAGACTTCCACTGCGTTGTTAAGATTGCGATTCAAAATTTGTTTGAGTCCCACCAGATTCCGAGTTTAGAACATAGAATATAGAACAATACAGCACAGAATAGGCCCTTCGCCCCTCGAAGTTGCGCCAATCTCTGAACTGTTCTCACTTCGTCTCCCTACATTATCCAAAATCATCCATGTGCGTATCAATTTATTTCACATTTCAGCTGAATCAATGATTGTTCGACTGATTCATCGTCAAGTCCAGTTATCTGGAGTTCTCGTCCCTGATACTGACCAGAGGAGATTCCTCACGTTCTTGGTGGTGAGCTTTGAGGGAATCGTATCATTTGAAACATGATCAGACCAGAATCGGCTGCTCATTCAGAAAACCCACTGTAGAAGCCCACTGTCTCTAAACACATTTCCCACCCACAGTTGCACAGAATTTTTCGGTTTATTCAGTGTCTTTTTCCCATTGGGTGACAGGTTGATGTGGATGGGGTGGGAAAAGTGATTTGTTCCACTTATTCCTCATCTATCCCACCATCCCATTAAACCCCTTAATTACTTTTCACTTTGTTTTATCTCCGAGTAAATCTTATTTCCATCGTCTCGAACGATTTTGTATCAAGGGAACTCTCACCATATCTTTCCTAACCATATTCCAACCCCAACTCCTTGTATTTCATTCTGTTTTTATATCCAGGTAAATTTCGTACTGAGAAATGATGTTGGGTCTAATTCAACGCATGAAAACTGACCACTATGCTATGAAATCTCATTGCCGGTACGGGAAAGATGTGGGCTGTTTCACCGATAGCTGAATGGGTTGGCTGCAGCAACATTGGTTCAAATCGCAGTCACATAGGTGAAAGTTGTGCTCATGTTAGTTTGTCCTCAACGTATGCTGAAGTAACACAGTATGTCTTAATATTGTAAGACATACATAAGGGGGCGTGTTGAGTGTGAGGATATGAGATCAGAGTAGTTTTGATTAATGTAGACCAGAGATTGTTCAAATCTCAGGCTCATGAGATTGACAGAGAGCGATGCTGAGCGAAATAGATTGTCTTGGCAAATACCAGTGTTATGAAGTTGTGGGTGCAATGTACCTTAAAGGGTGCTGAAATTTCTGGCTAACACAAGGAGTCCAGAACAAGGTAACAACATAACATTTGGTCGAAACAACTAACAGCTTTGTTACATGGATAAAAAAACAAATTCGAATTCGCCTAGTCAGTTTAAATTATTCCCCAATCAAGTTTGAATATGGTATTTCAACAATGTTAATATCAGTGAAACGATCCGATGGTTTGTGGAACAAATATCAGACATGTTGAACAGTTACCCAGAGTGGCAAAGAACAGCAAAGAGAACAGGTAAAAGATCAACAGATGTCGGATGTTAGTAAGATCTCCGAGAGGTGCCTATCTGGAGAAAGAGCATAGAAAAAAAGCATCAACACTGACCTGGAGAGAAAATCTACAGAGGAAGATACAAAGAGAAGATTCGACAACTGGCTGGTTTTAAAATTTGAATATTTTTGTAAATATTAATGAGGTCGGGGTTGGGAAAGGCTTTTCAGACCAGAATTGTAGAACAGAAGGTTAAGCACAGGTTTAGAGAAAGGAGGTGTAAGTAATTGTAAGTAAATTATTCTGTGTAAAATGTAAAAAAAAATAAAGTTGTTATTTTTAACTTTAAATACTAATTTTTGCTATAGTTCTTTGCCTCTTGGATTTTAACAGAATACAGCACAGGTTGAATGCTTTCTGTGTTGCTGGTTTACATTAGCAGAGAGGGTTTACCCTGTTACGTAACACCAGTTACTGTGGTTGCTTTGCTGTTTCGCTCATTTGTGCATTTTGCCTCATTAACGATTTTGAAGTTGTCCCCTCGATGCATAAGGTCCATGCTTTTGCTCCATTGTACAAAAGGTGCAGTGTGTCTAAGCTACATTAACATCCGACGCTGATTCAATCTATCTTTCCTGGTATTGACCCATGGAAGAAGCACTGCGCACTCTCCTCGAGTTTGGAAAACAATTCCCTCAAAGATAATGTAACATCCCCGCATTCAAGAGGATTTCATTGCATTGCCTTCAATTCCTCACAGAATCTGATTCAACAAGTTTTGTCACTGAGTCATTTAATTTTTTGAGTTCAAATCATGTGAACAAATGGTCACAGTTGGAGAGTGCTGGTCCCATCAAACAGAGGTCAGACCATATTCTGTGCACTGTACTCTGCTGTTCATCATTTCACTAATAGCATCTATGCTCTGCAAACTTTTCACGCCTGTTTTAAGAAGCAAGATAAACAGTTCCTGGTTCCTACTTTTGTTGTCACACAGACCAAGATTGTAAATTATGGAAACATGCACTGGTCGAGACTGTCTGCTCTCCCAAATCCCTTTTCTCCCCAGCAGGTGGTAAGATGCTGGTCTGAATCGCTTTCGTCTGTTCCCTGTCACTCTAGGATGATGTGAGCTGTGAAAACTCTTCTCTGAGCTGGGGCTAACGTGGTTAAGTTTATACACATCAGGTGCAATGTGCCTGAGCGACAGGGATCGCTGCAGTAACTTTCTGTGCTGATTCAGGCAGCAGAGCCCTCGCTGTGAATTCGAGAAGTACACAGGCACTGTTCTCGATTACTGGCAGAGATTTTCTCTTTCCCAGCATTTCTGTACATTTCTATCTGTCTCAGATGGAATTATTTGGACAAGGTTCCCAAAAGAATATGAGTTCCTGTGCATGCAAGATCACCCTTTAGTATAGCTTTCCAGTATTTCATAACTCCCACTCCCACGAGCCCCCTCCCCCGCTGCAGAAGCCTGTGTTTGATAGGAAGCTGAAGAGAGCATTCACCTTGCTCTCCCACAACACTGATTGCCAATAGAAGATGAGTTCGTCCAACTGCCAGCGGGGGAAGGGCTACCGCAGCCTCCTGGGAAACGGGAGTCAGAATAGCAAGGAGCTATTATTAAAACTCAGTGCTGCCTTCACTCCGAAACTAAAGAAAAAGCCTTTTTTAAACAAAGAGACTCACCTGATTTATAGATCACACTTAAGGTGCGGTTCTGTCTCATTGGTTTTGGGTGTGGTATCGCCTCGGATGGGTGATGTACGTGCGAGAAGTGACACTGGAGCCCTGGAGTTTTTGAGCCCGGTCCCATTTTTGACTCAGAAAATATGATTTCGATGAGGTCGAGGTTAGATAAAGATACTGAATCTTCGAGACAGACACCAGCAGCTTCTTTTATGCCGTTACTAGACTGAGAAATATATTCTACAACTTCAAATGATGCTGATCCTGTTAATGTGGATCTTGCTGAGCGCACGTCCTGTACGGAGTAACCTGAATGCCTTTATTTTCTCACGCTGTGTTCTGCATGTCCTTGATTACTATGATCTGCCTTTACCAATTACAAAAGTTTTCACTCCACTCAGGTAAATGTGACAATCAATCAATCAAATATAATCAATCAATCGAATGCCACAGACATTTCCTAATTGTTTGGATCCAGCACAGCGAAGGTGGGCTGTATGGCCTCACTTTGCACTATTTCGTGATTCTGAGTGAAATCACAATTAAACCAACAGAATGTGGGAAGTTACTCACAGGTTATATTGACACAGCCGGGACACCTACGCGCCACAATAATAGTGAAGACCTCCTTGAAATCATCCTCTGAGGCACATGTCACACACCAGATTAAAAGCTGAAGACCGCGGGAAACTGCTGTAGCCAGTGCTAACAGAGCGATCCAGCGGGAGCATACTGGGCTCATAACCCAGAAATTAATGGATTGAAAACATCCTCTGCTCGTTGACAATTCCAGGTTTCAGTGTGTGTACTGCCCGGCCAGTGTTCCTCTATTACATAGCTCCATTCAGCATATTGCATGTTGTTTCAATTTCCACTTCCTTTCTCTCAATGTATCTGAAATGAATATTGTGTACTGATACACTTGCCAAATTTACACAGGTGAGGAAACACATTTGTGAATGTCTGGAAGCTCTTTTCCTGTTTTCTATCTTTCTTCTCTGATTTGATTCGCAAAATCACTTGCCAGAGCTGGGAATAAACTGGTGTAGGTAAGATATATCAGTTGCAGAATGCTCTATGCGCATGACGCCCTGCATTTAGTCCCAACGCTGTTTCACACAGCGAAATGGAAAGCCATGAATGACAATTGGATCATCTTGTTGGAAGCAGGATTACGACACAGACACAGTTCTGCATTATTAGGACATGCATCACCAGTTATGAATAACCACAGAGATATACAGGTGACACAGAGTCGCAGTGGACTCGATGGGCTGAACGGTTTCTGCCGGCGCGTAAGTGATGCCACGCATTGATGCTGTCCCTCTTCCAGTCTCTGGGAGTGGCTGAGGTGAAACAATGTCTCATCTTTAACCCTCCTTCCGTGTTAGATTATCTGCAGCCCCGCCGCTCAGGGCTGTGGGAATGTCTCTCAGTGAGTCAGGGTTTTAGTCGAATTGTCTTCATCTCGGACAGTTGGGGCTCAGATGCTAACAGCTGCCCGATTGCAGCAAAGAGATAGATGTCCCTATTAGAAAACCTTTTCTTCAGGATTGCTGTGTGAAGATGGATTCTGAACACCAAACAGGCTGCACCAAAATGTCCTCACATCAATTTACCTGAGGGAAGAGTATCCGGAGTATATCTATTTCCCACAATCTCAATATCTTTGTCGCTCTCTCAGATAAATGATATTGGGAGAAAGTTCCCAATCGAACTTGCTCATTTCCAGCACTTGAGGGACCTGGTTGTGCCGATGAGAGAGAGCTTTAGAGCGTATTCGCGCTTGCCTCCCCTCACACTGCCTGCAAGTGGGTGGAAATAGATGAATAATCTGCCGATGGACACTGCTCAGTCCAAGCAGAAGGGGTAAAGAGCACCGTCCCGCGAACAAGGAGCGGGAATGAGTAGGTGATATTCTCGAAACTCTCTTGCTGCTTCGGTGAGCAAAGTGGGATGTACTTGGATCTGAGTGACTCTGGGTTGGTTTAGTGTTGGAAATGCAAGAGTGTCTAGGAGTATAATCTTCACTTCGTAACTTGTGTTAATAGTGGCATGTGAGAATTCTTACTTCAAATCGCCTTGGAGTCTTGGTTGTTTGATTTCACTTTTGCCCGGTCGCCCTATCAACTGTTAGGTAAAAAAAGGTGCAAATTATGAAGTTGCACCCCTTGAAATAACTTTGTGCTTTGGGGTCAGAAGTGTGATTGTAGTGGGCATGACACAGTACCATACGTGGTGAAAGCGAAACAAATATTTCAGAATGTTCATACACACAATCCCACTCTGAATAAATCCAGTATCTGGATGATTGCACAGTTCTGAATGTTGACCTTTCGGAAATGGGAACGTGAAATGATTGGAAACAGCGCTGAACAGGTTGATGGGAATGTTGTGGTGTATGAGGAATAGCAACAATAAAGGTCATTTGGAAAGTTGGGACAGTTCTCCTTGGAGAGCAGAAGGCCGAAAGCTGGCTTTGTTGAACCTTTCCAAGTCATGAGTGGTTTAGACACAGGTGAAAAGGGAAGAAAGAATGCTCCCTACGCCTGAATGGACCGAGAACGATTCGGTAGAATTTTAAAGTCATTAGTAAAAGAAGAAAAATGTACATGAGGAGAAACATTTTCACATAGGGAGTGGTTAGGATCTGTAAACCACCGCCTGACATTGACAAAGATACAGTTTCAATCAAGTTATTTAAAAACTAATTCGATGTTTATGTTGAAAGTAAAAGTGTGCAGAGTTACAGGGAGAAGGCAAGAGAATGATACCAAAACAGAAGCACATTTATCTCTGTGGGGAGCCAGCACAGCTAAGATGGTTTGTGACACATAGTGATTCTGAGTGGAATCACAATTCGACCAACAGAATGCAGGGAGTTAAATAACGGTGATATTGGCAAAGTCAGGACACATCTACACAACAGACTATTACCCAGCAGGTACATGTCACAGGGAGGATGGCGCTGTCTGAAAATCCTGCAGGGTGTCCTGCCATCAGGCAGTGTGCACTTCACTTTTCAGATTATACCAGAGTGAGAGCCAGAGAAGGCAAATTGGTTAATTGTACGTTTTGTCAGCACGGGAGTTACGAACAATGAGGGAAAGTGGAAATACTGGTGATTTGTTCGCATTTGAAGTGTTTACGGGAAGCAGGGAGCTGTGGAAGACACAAGGTAAAGCTATTGAGATCTGACTACAAGAGCAGCAAATACGTTGGACAGCGCAGAGGAGATCTTTGAAGTCTTGAATTCTGGTAAATGGGCCTAGCGTGCTTTCATAAGGCCACACTGTTACAAAAGGTAATGTGTCCTTGTCTCTTGGCCTTGTGATGTAGCAAGGCAAATATCACCGTTACACTGCAGGAAATTCCATTTTCCAACGAGAAGGCAGTCAGCATTTAACAAAGGATATATTGCGAAACTTTTCACATAAATTGTTGCAGTCCATCTTAGTTTCTTGTTTTGTTTCCTTCCCACTTGACCTGTCATTGTGCCTGCACTGAAGGTGTTTTGCTTCTTCTGCGTGCCTTTTACCGTCCGAGAGACATGATGAAGCTGTACTGCCCCATCCTCTGATGCATTTTCCACTTCAATTCAGCTTCCCCTAACTTCGTTATCTGATACCTTTCCCCTTGCTTTGATTTTAAGCGCTCGTCTTAGACCCAACCTGTCCTCCTCCAAAATAAATACGAAACTCAGCCACACTGTTATCACTGCAAACCAGCGAAACCTTCATTCTCTGGTCAATCATTACTGCTGTCTCATCTCACATTATCAGCTACCATGCTCTCTGGTGGCTTCTAGAAATCACTATTATTATAAACTGCTGCAACATCCGCCAATATGAAATAAAAACAGAAAGATTCAGGAAATTTTATCATCCACAAACAAACGACAATAAGGAACGTAACTGTTGTGGTTCTGTTCGCCGAGCTGGGAATTTGTCTTGCAAACGTTTCGTCCCCTGTCTAGGTGACATCCTCAGTGCTTGGGAGCTTCCTGTAAAGCGCTTCTGTGCTGTTTCCTCCGGTATTTATAGTGGCCTGTCTCTGCCGCTTCCGGTTGTCAGTTCCAGCTGTCTACTGTAGTGGCCGGTATATTGGGTCCAGGTCGATGTGTTTGTTGATAGAGTCTGTGGATGAATGCCATGCCTCTAGGAATTCCCTGGCTGTTCTCTGTTTGGCTTGCCCTATAATGGTAGCGTTGTCCCAGTCGAATTCATGTTGCTTTTCGTCTGTGTGTGTGGCTACTAAGGATAGCTGGTCGTGTCATTTCGTGGCTAGTTGGTGTTCGTGTATACGGATCGTTAACTGTCTTCCTGTTTGTCCGATGTAGTGTTTTGTGCAGTCCTTGCATCGGATTTTGTACACTACATTAGTTTTGCTCATGTTGAGTATCGGGTCCTTTGTTCTGGTGAGTTGTTGTCTGAGCGTGGCTGTTGGTTTGTGTGCTGTTATGAGTCCTAGTGGTCGCAGTAGTCTGGCTGTCAGTTCAGAAATGCTCCTGATGTATGGTAGTGTTGGTAGTCCTTTGGGTTACGGCATGTCCGTTGTCTCTCCCTTAGGCATCTGTTGATGAAATTGCGAGGGTATCCGTTTTTGGCGAATACCTTGTATAGGTGTTCCTCTTCCTCTTTTTGTAGTTCTGGTGTGCTGCAGTGTGTTGTGGCCCTTTTGAATAGTGTCCTGATGCAGCTTCGTTTGTGTGTGTTGGGGTGGTTGCTTTCATAGTTTAGGACTTGGCACTTAAAGAAAAAATGGCCAAACTAACACACAAAGAAGAGGACACCACAACACACACCTGGGTTAAAAACCTCTCCCACAGACAGCTCACAGACACGGAAAGAACAATACTGGCCAAAGGACTCAAGTACAATCACAGGGATGTCAAGACAGCAGACTTCCTAGCAGCACTAGAATGCACACTCAGGAACAATGGACTGACAGAAGAGACACAACAAACTGTGAGACAAAGTATCGTACCGCTGTTAACAAGAAAAAGACAAACACATAACCTCAACACCAAGGAGAGGGAAGCACTAAAATCACTAAGAAACAATAAGAACATAATTATACTACCAGCAGACAAAGCCTCACAACGCACTTCACGTTCAACAACCAAATAAACGAACAAATCAACGGAACACCCATGGCCTCACCGATCTCTGGACTTATAGCAGAAGCAGTAATGCAAAGGTTAGAACAAACAGTCTTACCACAAATTCAACCCAAACTCTGGGTCAGATACGTGGATGACACCTTTGTTATAATTAAAAACACAGAAATAGAGAACACACACCAGATCATCAATGCCACACTCACAGGAATCTGATTCACTAGAGAGGAAGAAAAGGACAACCAACTCCCATTCCTAGACGTGATGGTACAGAGAACACCGAACGGAGAATTCACCACAAAGGTTTACAGGAAAGTCACACACACAGACCAAGTCCTAAACTATGAAAGCAACCACCCCAACACAGGAAACTCCCAAGCACTGAGGATGTCACCTAGACAGGGGACGAAACGTTTGCAAGACAAATTCCCAGCTCAGCGAACAGAACCACAACAACGAGCACCCGAGCTACAAATCTTCTCCCAAACTTTGAAGGAATGTAACTGTTGGGACAAATGTTAATGCAAGCAGATTGCAAAATCTTAGTCTGAAAATCTTGCTGCAATTGTTTTGCTTTTAATGAGCACACACATTGAGTTCAATGCAGAACCGATCCCCAACTCGGAGAAGGGAATCCTTGGCTTTGAAGATGCGTTGAGAATGTTCACTGGATTCATCCCAGTAATAGGAGGACTGTCCTCTGGGAGCATATGAGTAAAATCATTCAATGTCGAATGGGGTTTCCAAACATGAATGGTGAAGGGAATGTCTCCATTCACAAATTAAACATTGGGTAGGATTTAATACAGGGACACACGAACAAACCAGACAAGAACACAGAAAGATGATAAACAATAGATATGATAATTAATTTTTGGAAAATTTTGATTTTAGATCCACAGTGGTCTTTGGCGATGGGTATTTCATGTCCACAACCAGTCTGCACAGAAAAAGCTTGCAGCCCCACTGTGATGTGACTGAATCTCAGTTACCTTAAGAAAAAGCTGAGACTCAATCAGGTCAAGGGGATTTAGGGATGCTGACCTTACAAAACCTTTTCCCAAATTCCTTGGAAGTACAAAGGAGGTTTTCATGGCGAGGTTGTTCATGATCTGGTTAGATAATAATGAACGTTGTTTGAATTTATGAAGAGGGAAATTGTATTACAAAGCAAAGAGTTCACAGTGTAACTGTAACATCTAAAGGTCAAACTCAGTGCAAACATTGTTAGTAATCCTTGTCCTCACTCTCCAACAAAAAAAGTAAAGACATTAGAAAGGGCACATCCTCAATCTCCTGTATAGAAAGGCATGAGTAAATTCAGGGTTGAGGTTTACTGAGGCACAAAAACATTAGAAATGATACAAACTGGTTTTATGAGGATGATAGACAGAATGAGGGATTTTATTCGCATGATTTTGAAAATGCTGTACAGGAAACATGCAAGTTTGGGAAGTAAACGAAAGAGATCTTTCACATAACACAAGGTTTGAAGTGACTAAATCAGTGGTATTCCCTCTTTCGAGTAAATCAAAACATAGAGTCTCAGATTCAAAACCATTGGTCAATGATCCAGAATAAAACTTGGATCAGAGTTTCTTCTGCTCAAGAGCTATATAAATCCAGAACGAATTTATAGAAAGAATGAAAGAAGCTGAGTCCTGAGTGTTTCATAAGACACATCAACAAGAATACAAGTAGGGTATTCACCATTGGGACAAAGTCAAAGTGTGTGTAATAATTTCGAATTTTGTTGACTTATCAAAAAAGACTTTTCATGAACACGTCCAGCTGGATAAGATGGAATATAAAATGTTCATGAATTTGAAAGGTATGGCATATTATTCAACGTGAAACATTGTAAATGGAATTGATCTTCTCGAAGATTGCAAACAAAAGTTAGTTCCTAATGAGAAGGAATTGAATTTTTGCTAGGAGACATAATGCCTGATTTAAATATTTGACCACATTCACATTATGTTACGGATATTTCTTGCTTTCTGATCTTCATCCATTAAATTCTCAAAGTTGTCTCTGTCTTTTTTAGCCCTCTGTTCTTTCCTACAGCACGCAATTTTAAGCTGAAATAAGCTCTGACCAAAACTGAATGCAATATTCGAACGGCCCCTAATTATTTTTTGATGATTACAATGACTTTTGCGAGTTTACAGCAAATTGAGTGACATGAAAAGGGCTCAACATGTTTTGTTTTCTCTGAATTTAACGCAGTGCGCATTGGAAACGCCATCCATTTGTTGAAAAATTATTTTCAGTTCTCTGTCCACGCATGTTGTCACGTTTTCAAAATTTGCAGCAGGTTTGTTGGTCATGAGTCATTTTCCAGAAAAGGTCGTTTCTCAATTCCAGAAGCTGGTACTTTCCAATTAGCTTGGCTTTGCTCAACATTGCCTTCCATCCTGAAACTTCAACACAATGACAAATTGAAGCTGCTCATGTGAGGGTCAAATTTAAAACCTCCACTCAACACAGCCTACTACATTGGCACAGAGATACCATCCACTGATTACCTGCTGCACTGGATCCACGCATTAATACTTAGAGCCACATTCCTGGTTGTATCAAAACGAATGGGAAAACGAGTATCTCTGCTTCCACGGCTGGTACCTGGAATTATATGAAAGCCTTTACCAGTGGATCCAAAGTTCTATGAGGAAATGGCTGAGCTGCTCATTGCTAAGATGAGTTAATTATTTAATAATATAATTGCAATATTTACGTCCACTAACCCCTGGACTTTTTTATTTTGATTTTAACCGGTAGAAATATTTTAATTTTAATTTTGAACATACCAAATGATTGATCTCCACAGTGCCTGCGGAATCAATTATAAAATTTCATAACACTCTGAGTTCTTCCATCTCAGTCCATTGTTTGGGAAATGTTCCCGTTCTGGGAAATTCACTTCCCTGTGTATCTGCTGCTGCTCCCAACATGCCCTGTGGTACTACACACATTTCCCCTCTGCCATTTGCTCACTGTGTTGCTGTGATCGTACAGTGACTTGGTGTCACCCGGCCCAGGAAAAGAACACAGGCCAAGGTTGAGCAAAATAAACTTTATTGTAAAGTTTATTGTTCAATTCAATTTTCAGTTAGTCTTATGTAAGATTTTTAAATTGTTCGCTCTGTATGTAAGTGCGATCGGTCAAAAATATCTGTCCAGAAGAGAGGGAGCGCTAGTTCTGCCACTGAGCACTGTGGACTGTCCTCGAGTCGGGAAAACAATTCTTCAGAGACAGCGTTACATCGCCCCCGTCTCGAGGCTTTTCATTCCATCAGCACCAATTCTTGGTAGAATTCAATTCAACAGATCTTGTGACTGAGTCATTTCTTTATTTCTGTTCAGATCATGTGAGCCGAATGCCACATTGGGAATGCGCTTGCCCCATCGAGCAGAGGTGAGGCCGTTCTTTGTGAACTGGACTGCGCTATTTATCATTTCACCAACAGCAGGGAGAGGAATCCGCTTCTATGCACAATTTACTCAACTCAGTTAAACATATGGTCAGATGTGCAGAGCATATGTGACGGTGTGTCTGAGAGGTTAAAGTGATTGACTACTGACTTATTGTTCTCTGCAGGCGTGGGATCGAATCGCACTCTCGTCGCTTATGGAGTGCAGTCGCTCATGACACTGCTTTTGGTTGGGTCTCGGCTAGATTGGAGGTCGACTGGTCAGTTTATCGCCATCGACGCTGCAGTAAAGTCTCCATTAATTAGTTGAATATGTCGCTTAAACGGTATTGAAATGCAGACTAACTTCTGATAATGAAAAGAAACACGATTTTCCTTTCAAAGACAAGTTATTGTGAGCTTTTATCGAATGAATGAGATCCAGGAAAAGCAAATAACGAGAAATGGCAAGCGTATGTTTATCCAATAGATTGTTAATGAGTATTTTGTCAGATGAAACCTGTAGCAGGGTGGGGAGAAGTGATTCATCTTAGTGACAAAAGCACAGACAGACAGCAAAAAATAATGGAGATATTTCGAAAGGGGCAGAGGAAGGGTTCAGGGACACCGAGTACTGGCTGTAAATGCACAGCAGAGAACTTGGTAATATAGGTACTGTGCATGGGCATGGACACAGTTACACGTTGGTCTCTCCCTTTCTCATTGCTCTTGTCAGTGATGAATGCTGAACATGAGAAAGACAAGAAGTGGGAAGCAAGCTCCCTCTCTTTATGAACAATTGGAGCAGACATCATGTTAACTGTAGGGACTGACCAAAACTGTGGATCAATAACCGCTGACTAATGCAGAACAAATATATGAAATTATTTAAATTTCGTTTATTCTCTTGTAATTAGTAGGTAATTAGTTCTAACAATGGTGTTGTCAATAGAAGACAATGCCTCATTTCATGTTGGATAACAACATTATCAAACATTTTTCAAATTTAGATGTATTGTGATCATTTTACACATTGAACAAGTTCAATTTAATGAATACAAACCTCATTCCCTCACAGGAAATAAAACCGCTGATTTCCTCAAATGCATCATCCTTGCTAAATAGCAGTTACTCAG
The DNA here is from genome assembly GCF_047496795.1 of Chiloscyllium punctatum. NCBI lineage: Eukaryota > Metazoa > Chordata > Chondrichthyes > Orectolobiformes > Hemiscylliidae > Chiloscyllium > Chiloscyllium punctatum. The sequence goes on from NC_092777.1 coordinate 7,261,131, forward strand.
CATGAATCATATGATGTAATATTTATTGAAAATCCGCCATTTAGCACTATTACCTTATGTCGCACTGAGTGCAATAGGCACATGCTAAACAAGGGTTTGGAAAAAAGGTCTTTCACAAAGTATACTTGGGTGGTGATTAAAAATAAGGTAAAGTTCTCATGTTGCGGACAATACACCTGTATTTGGATGCAACTTTCATAGTGCAACTACTCTGTGGCCCCCAGGGATGCAATCAGTGTGCGCACGGTAATTCTATGAGCGTATAGAGGCGCATGAGATGCCGGGGCTTCAGCTCAAATAGCACCTTGAGCAGCTTCTATTGACATGGAGCAGCAGGGAGTATTGGGGTATCAGGCTTGGAGCTCCACTCTCACATGGAGCAGTTTCTATTGACATGGCGCAGCAGGGAGCATTGGGACACCAGACGGCAAGCTCCAACCGCACCTGAAGAAGCTTCTATTGACATGGAGCAGGGAACATTGGGACGTCTGGCTGGGAGCCCCAAATTCACCTGGAGCAAGTTCTATTGACATTGAGCAGCAGGGAGCATTGGGACATCAACCTGGGATCACCAAACTCATCTGGAGCAGTTTCTATTGACATGGAGCAGGGAGCATTAGAACGTCACGCTGGAAGCTCAATACTCACCTGGAGCAGCTTTGATTGACATGGAGCTAGGAACATTGGGACATCAGGCTGGGATCTCCAACTTTACCTAGTGCACCTCGAACTCATGCAGCTCATGGTTATTTTATGAAATCAAAACCGAACATGCATTCGTACACACACATATACATTTGCAGCTGAAAAGCGTCTCCGAAGATAGATTCAGATAACCATTGATTTATGCCTGGATTAATGGCTATCCTTATCTGCTGCGAAATTGGTATTGTAGCCAGCATTTCCCAGCAGATGTGCAAGCAGGAGAGGGATTACGGAACCCTTTCCTGGGGATGTTCTTCTGTTACTTTGCAGGCGCATATGTGAAAATGTATGAAAACATGCAAAAGGGTTACATGGCGCAGTGGGCTAAACAGGGGTGTCAAGGTTTTTGAATCTCGGTTATGTGAATTCGAATGCCTGCGCTACCATTTCAGTGGATCAACTGTAATACTACAGCATGATGAAATGTGGGTCAAAGTTAAAAAGTTGGGGTTTGCTTCTCAAATACTTGACAGTGGTGGGTGCCAATATAAACTCAGGCCAAGGGGTCAGTGCCTGTGCTAACATAACAGTGTTCGCCTCCCATACGAAAAATCACGGGCTCAAGCAGCTCGACCGCTGCTGTTTCGTTTCAGAAAAGTTGAGTTTTCACAGGAGCCGAATGCAGACTCTTATACCATCGCTGTGTGAAACAAAGTCCTGCAGTGACTCGACTCGTCGTTATTTGGTGTTTTGGCGAATGGAAAATTGTTTGCAATGTTGCGTGTTCCATCATTTCTGTCCTGGAGATACAGAAATTCAGAATAACTGCACAATCTGAACAAGAATCAAGTGATAGAAAAAAACATATAACAATTCTTTTCTTAGACCAGGACCACCACCATCGCACATCAGGCCACTGTATCAACTGCGATAACTGATCTAATTTCTCCTGGTGATCCCCTCCACACACACTGCCCTCCCAAACACCAGCCAATGGCCCCAAGCTGATGGCCCTCTGATAGTACAGGTTACTTCCATCTCCTCCAGACATCCACAAACAGGGTGGCCCAGGCTGACACATTGCTTCAGTCTGCACCTGCTAGCAACAACTCATCTTTTCCTACTTTGACTCAGTAATCCCTCCTGGTCCAGTCCCTGCCCACGTATACGCGTGATTCATCTGACACATTACACCAATTTCAGAATTTCCATTTTGCAGGTTCCATCCACCTCTTCGTTCCCACGGACGTACCAACCCATTACACATCCACCCACACCCCTCTCCAGCCCCGCTAGGACGGTCTCAGGGCTCTCCGCTTCTTCCTGGAACAAAGGCCTGAACTGCACCCAAACACCACCACCATCCTCCAACTGGCTGAGCCCGTCCTCAATCTCAACAACTTTTCTTTTTAACATCCCCATGATCACTCTAACTTTGCCTTTCCTACATTTCTTTTCTCTCTTCTGGTCTATCTTGTGCCCCAGCTCCTGAATACTGTTTGGAAGCCTGTATAAGACTCCAATTATGTTATTTTTTTCACCTTTTCGATACCTCAATTCTACCCACACAGATTCCCCATCATCTGACCCTACTTAATTTCTTACTATTGTTTTAGTTTTATTTCTTACCAATAAGGCAACCCCACCTCCTCTGCCCACCTGCCTATCTTTTCAATAAGATGTATATCCTTGAATATTCAGCTCCCAATCCTGATACCCTTGCAGCCATGTCTCCGTGATGTCCGCCATCTCATAACTGCCAATTCTGATCTGCGCCACAAGCTCATTTACTCTATTCCTTACACTGCATACATTCAGATATAACGCCTCCAGTCCTGTAGTAACCATTCCACTTCACATTGTCATTCGATTGTTCAGTGTGCTTGAAGTTTGATTGCTAACACTCTCCTTACACTCTGTCATATTTATGTCTGTTCTGGAGATTTTAATAATGTTCTGCACTCTTACCTCCTCCTTTAACTCGGGTTTTCTAATTTCACCAATATCTGACCTTCTCCACCCTCGCCCTATTTAGTTTAAAGCCCTGTCAACAGCCCTGGATGGGCAATCCCCTATTAATCTGGCCCAAGCACGGTTTGGATGACGACCACGCCATTGGATGCCATTCAGCCCATTTACTCTGCTTTGCTATTCAATTGGATTTTAGTTATTCTGTTCCTTTCAATGGCAGGGTCTTTACCCAGCATCCCTAGTGGGTCAGAAAGTGCCCAGTGTCTTTGTGTAGACAGCCCTGCTTAGGGAGCAACCAATGCCAGGCGATGAATTCTGGGGAGTCTCAGGCATGGCTCGAGGAAAGTCTGCATGCAGTGATCGAGAGACTGAGAGGGATAGCTTGGGAACCAGTGACACTGCACTCACAGGAGTAGCCAGGCAAGTCTCCTGTTACCCAGGGCAGCCTGAACACCAGGGTTGCTTTTACAAATACCAGTTGCATTTGCTGCATTTTTTCATTGACCTGAAGCAGAAATACTGCCGATGGCATAAACATGGAGACAGACAGTGGAGAGACGAAAAGAGTTAATGCTCCTAATGCAAACATGGGGAGATTGTATAAATGCCACACAGGCTCCAGAGATTGGAATTGAACCCGAGTCCCTGGCACTGTGAGGTAGCAGAGCTGTGTCACCATGCCACCCAATGATGACTAACAGGATTAGTGTAGTTACATGGTGCCTTCTGCAGTCAATTCCCTGGAATACTCTCCCTCAGTCTCTGTAAGATTGGGAAGCCTTTCTATAGCAGCAGAGGATAATTCAAAATAAACAATAAGATGGAGAATATGGAACGGAAAAGCTAACTCCCCATAGGAAAGGAGACTTCAAGAGTTTAGGTAAGATTTATAACAGGAAGAGATGCAAGAGTGAACATTGGATAACTTGAAAACGAGGCCAGCTACAGAGAAACGGAGAACAAAGAACTGGAGGATGAATTGAATAGGTGCTTTGCATCATTCCTCACAGTGGTTGACAACTAGCAGCATTCCAGAAAGTCAAGGCAGTCAAGGGCGAGAGATGACTGTGGTGGTCAGTGCTGATGAGAATGTGCTGTGGAAGTTGCAATGGTTGAAGATGGATAAATCACACAGACTGGAACGATAACAACCCAAAGTTCTGAAGGAAATACAGAAGAAGATTGTAGAGGCATTGGTGGTGGATTTTCATAAATAAATGTCCTCATGGAGCGTCACAAAGAACTGGAAAATTGGAATGTAAAATCTCTGTGCAAGGAAGGAAGGGAGGCAAAAGACAAGAAATCATAAGGCAGTTGGCCTGACATCGGTCATTAATCTGGTTTTCGAGCCCACTATTAACAATAAGGCAGCAGAATAGAGTCATAGAGATGTACAGCACGGAAACAGACCCTTTGGTCCAACTTGTCCATGCCGAACCAGATATCCCAATCTCATATCGTCCCATTTGCCTTCACCTGGCCCATATCCCTCTAAACCCTTTTTAATCATATACCCATCCAGATGCATTTTAAATGTTGCAATTGTACCAGCCTCATTAGCCATGGTTGATTTATCTCTTCAATTAGATTTTTTATGTATTTGAAGAATGTATGTGTGTTATAAATGATGCATCTTTTCAAATTCTAGCTAATGCCTGTCTCCTGGCAAAGCTTTTAGTGATTTGCCCAAGCCACCAACTTGCAAACTCAGCCAACTTGCCACTTATACCCTCTTAATTTCCTTTGTTCAAATTCCAATCTCTAGTTTCAGAATGAACGATGCCACAGTCAGATCTCACCTCACAGGGTCCATTGTAGTAACTTTATTAATTAGACTTTCTTATTTCTTAGGACTAAATCGAAAATAGCCCAATCTCTAATTGGTTGTGCTATGTTAAATTTCAGCTGAGGAGTTGTGGGTGGTATTAATTGCACATTTGTCATTGAACATTCACGCTTTTGAACTTATGATGGAGGGAAGGATATTGATGAAGCAGCTGGAGATGGCTTGGCATGGGATATTTCGCTGCAGAACTGGGCCCTTGTAATGCAGTACTTGGAGGTGTATAGTAAAGTAGGGCTGAGTCAACATGACTTCGTCAAGGAGAGGTCTCGCTGACGAGTCTGCCAGAATTCTTTCAGATGATAATGTGCAAATTTGACAAGGAAGGATGTGATTTGATTGGCTAATTGGGACTCTGCGAAATATGAATCTGTCTTAAATTGAATTTTGTTCATCTATTGGTTACAAGTTGCATAAGTAGAGATATAAAAACATTTTAAAATAAAAAAAACAAATTCAGCACTAGCTAAATACAATAATGATGGTGGGTCAGGGGATATGTTATTTCTGCATCATGTGGTAGCTGGAGACATTCACTGTATCGCTCAGCAATCCTAACCTGCGGTGTGACCAGTTCACTAAATGTGCTATCCACACCCTCCTCAGCATCACGGATGCTCCACAGTCAGTCCCTCCGCAGCTCCAGAGCCATCATGCAGTTAAACAACAGCTGCAGCTGGACACATTTCCTGCAAGTGTAAGATTCAGGAACGACAGACACGTTCCTTAGCTCCCACATCAAGCAAGAGTCACATGCAAATGCTGAAAGCCTTTGATTATTCGGTTCTCAGACTTGGTCACACTGCAGTCATATCTATCTTTTTTCATTCTATTTTTTCTACTGCTTCATTGGCCTTGTTGAAAAAGCAGGAACGAATTTGGGGATAACAGCAAGTGCCAGAAACCATGATGAATGTAAATTTGGGAAATGTTTACAGTGACAGGAAGGCGTGCGAAGACAGCGGGATGTTACAGAAATATGGATTGTTCTCGGGGCTAAAGGACATTACAAGGACAAAGACAGATTTAGGTTTTGGTTGAAGTGAAAAGTAAGCTGGACCAGCCAGATCAATATTTTGTCTACAGTAAACTTACAAAGAGAAACTCTCCTCGAAACCTGATGAAAATGATACCTGTGTCTGTCTGTATCAGAAAAAAGAATCCACCAGATGTGGGAGATGGTGGGAGGGCTAGGTTGTGTTGTGAGAAGTGGTTAAGGTACACAAGGCCAACAGATAGAGCCCACACTGTGACAGGTGAACTGATCTGTTCTACCATAGAGATTCAGGTCAATGATGCAGACTGAATTCACACCAGATGAAACAAGTATTGTTCTCATAAAATACTTTTCAGTTGTAACATTTCAGGAAGTGAGAACTTAATCTTATCTGAGGCTCTGTTGAGTTGACCCTGGTCAAGTATTCCTACCTGGGAATTGCTGTTTTTAAGCAGTCACTTCTGTTGTAACAATGTCAGTTCGGAGTCACATGCAGATCTGGATACAGAATAGGTAAGTATGTTCGGAACTGAACCAGCCCAGTGCATTAGGTATTTATAGCTACTCATATCCATTCTGGAAATGAGTCCCACAATCAGATCAGCAAAATCCCATGCTTCCTGCCTTCCCTGAATATTGTCAGCTGCTGTCACCTATCCTGAGACTGATCTCCCAAATATGACTTGGAAGATTACAGATTCTGCCCAGCCTTTTCGGGGTCAGCTGCTCACACCTATTTCAGTGTGGAGCCCACAGTTAGAACAGGCAGATCCCAAGCTCAATAATAGGCCCATACATTTGCAGTTTAATAGCATTTCTCCTCTTCAAACTATAGCCAAACATGCAAACCACAGATTATTTACTCTGTGCCTACAAATATTAGTCTCTGTGACATCCCTCATGTTCTGTCACCCATCCTATCTCTGTAAATCCTCTACTTTCTACAAACAGTCATACATTTATGACATCCTCCAAACACAAAATCTACCCCTACTCCCGAAAAGCCATTCCTCCTCCTGGAGAAGTTCACAGACATACAGGCCGATCAAGCTTGTGAATGAGATTAGAGATAATAAGGACGTTATAGATGATGGGTTTGAGATAGAGAGCTTGCAGAAGACAAAAGAAAATCTTGTATTGGCACTGCAGGAGATTAATAAGACGAGGCTCTCCTGAAAAGAATCTGACTTTTCTTCGAAGATTTCATAGCGAGTACTGCTGTAGCGGGAGGAATTTCAGAGACAGTGAGATTTCAAGGGGCTAATCAAGATTTGAGATACACAGAGTGTTCTTTTGATCTGGTGGAGATTACAGAAATAAGGAGAGTTGGAGGTGTTTCCACAGATTGGGTGGGATTTAGAATGTGGAGGCTGCAGAGATATGGAGCTGCGTAGGTGGCTACAGAATAGGGAATGCTGTAGGGCCTAGGGGATTTTACACAACAGATTACACATTGGAGCACGACAGACAACAGAAAACATTGTAGGGACTTGAGGAAGTTTAATAGATGGGCAGATTTGTAAGGGATGGAGAAAGGTGCACTGAATAATGAACAGTGTAATGGTGAGGAGGAGGTTATGGAGATCATGAGATTTATCAGGGCGGGAGGATGTTAGTGACCCTGATGATTGGGTGATCATTGTGTGAGCTGGAGGAAATTGTAAAGATTGGGAGTTTTCTATGTATCGGAGTAATTACAGACAAAGCTGTCAGGCCTTGAGAATTATTACATAGAGAGAGAGTATTTAGAGGAGATTGCAGAGAAAGGAGGTTTATAAAATGGCCTGTATGAGTTACAAGGATAAGGAGGGGTGCTTTGACTGATAGATGTTTCAGAGGTAAAAACGGATCGCACAGGATCAATGAGGTTATGAAGACACAGTATAATTAGAGTTGGAGAACTCTTGAGAATTGCACCAATCGACACAGAAATTGTAAGGCAAGAGGGTGTCATTTGACCCATGATGTTTACACCAGCTTTTCATCTGAGTTCATTACAGAGTAGTGATCTCTTGCTTTCTCCCATACCATTACACATTTCTCAAAGTTTGTGAGAAGATTTGTAGCTCGGGTGGTCGTTGTTGTGGTTCTGTTCGCCGAGCTGGGAATTTGTGTTGCAGACGTTTCGTCCCCTGTCTAGGTGACATCCTCAGTGCTTGGGATCCTCCTGTGAAGCGCTTCTGTGATGTTTCCTCTGGCATTTATACAGCTTTGTATCTGCTGCTTCTAGTTGTCAGTTCCAGCAGTCCGCTGCAGTGGCCGGTGTATTGGGTCCAAGTTGATGTGTTTGTTGATAGAATCTGTGGATAAGTGCTATGCCTTTTGGAATTCCCTGGCTGTTCTCTGTTTGGTTTGTCCTAGAATAGTAGTGTTGTCCCAGTCGAAATCATATTGCTTGTCATCTGAGTGTGTGGCTACTAAGGATCACTGGCCATGTCGTTTCGTGGCTAGTTGGTGTTCATGGATGTGGATTGTTAGCTGTCTTCCTGTTTGTCCTATGTAGTGTTTTGTGCAGTCCTTGCATGGGACTTTGGTTTTGCTCATGTTGGGTATCGGGTCCTTCGTTTTGGTGAGTTGTTGTCTGAGAGTGGCTGTTGGTTTGTGTGCTGTGTCCTAGTGGTCGTAGTAGTGTGGCTGTTAATTCAGAAATGTCCTTGATGTATGGTAACGTGGCTAGTCCTTTGGGTTGTGGCATGCCCTCGTTCCGTTGTCTTTCCCTTATGCACCTGTTGATGAAATTGAGCGGATATCCGTTTTTGGTGAATACATTGTGGAGGTGTTGTTCTTCCTCTTTTTGCAGTTCTGGTGTACTGCAGTGTGTTCTGGCCCTTTTGAACAGTGTCTTGATGCAACTTCTTTTGTGTGTGTGTTGGGGTGGCTGCTTTCGTAGTTCAGGACTTGGTCTGTGTGTGTGGCTTTCCTGTATACTTTTGTGGTGAATTCTCCATTTGGTGTTCTGCCACACACGCAGATGACAAGCAACATGAGTTCGACTGGGACAACACTACTATTATAGGACAAGCCAAACAGAGAACAGCCAGGGAATTCCTAGAGGCGTGGCACTCATCGACAGATTCTATCAACAAACACATCGACCTGGACCCAATATACCGGCCACTGCAGCGGAGAGCTGGAACTGACAACCGGAAGCGGCAGAGACAAACCTGTATAAATGCCAGAGGAAACAGCACAGAAGCGCTTCACAGGAGGATCCCAAGCACTGAGGATGTCACCTAGACAGGGGACGAAACGTCTGCCACACAAATTCCCAGCTCGGTGAACAGAAACACAACAATTACACATTTCTTTTAGTCATCCAATCCCCTTTTGAAAATTTCCATTGAACATCCATTTACAACACATCCTAACTACTCGCCGAGTGAAAAGGTTCTTACTTCTATCATAGTTCTCCTATTGTACATAAACTGAAATCTGTGTCCTCTCATTTTATGAGTGGGCACAGTTTTTTCCAATCCAATCTATTCAGTCTGCCTATGAGTTTGAAAAACTGCATCCGATCTCCTCTTTGCCACCTTCACTTCAGTGAGAACAGTTGCAACAGTCTGACTTCATAACTGATCTTACTCATTCCTAGAAATATTCTTTTAGATCAGTTCTTCATCCTTTCCAATGTATTCATATCCATCTGATCATGTGACACAGTTGAAGTCGAATGTGTTTGATGCAAAGTTCAACATCACTTCTTTACTCTTGAACTGTCAGTATTTATAAAGACAGGAACACTGTATGCTTTGCCTATGTTTAATGTCCTACAAACTTCAATGATCTTTACACATCCTGTGCTCCTATATTCCTGCCTATTTTATATTGTCTTTTAATGTTCTTGCAAGAAATTTGCATAATCTCATGTTTCAATGTGCCAAACTTCATCAATCACCTCTCTACTGTTTCTAAGAAGTTGGCAATGTAAGTTTAGAGTTCTACAACGTTTTCCTCACAGTTTACAATTTCTTTAAGTGACGGATTGCATTTGTAAAAAAAATCAACAAGCAGCACTGAGGTCACTCAGGAAGGCTCTTTCAGCAACCCTTCACAATCCTGGAACCACAATTCCCTGGAAGGACAGGAATTCCAGGTGCACGGGAACACCAGAATTTCCAAGGTGCTCTCCAAGCCACGCTCCATCCTCCCAGAATTGTGTCTGTCCCTACACCCAAAGGACTGCAATGGGTGAGGAAGGCAGCTCACCACCACCTTCTCCAGGGAAGTACAGATTGGAAGGTAATGATGGCCGAGCGAATGACGACCATACTGTGCATGTTCTCTTTGTTTCCTCCATACAATGCACATTCAAAGCTAATTTTGTGTCACCAAAAAATGTGGAACATTAGACTTTGTCCGACCATCAAATACATCAAATCCATTTGAAATTAGTTGTATGTCAAGCACTAATCATTTTCTGTCTGTTAAAGAATTCTCAATCCATGCCAGTACATTCCTTCCAATCCCACATGTGCCAATTTTCCCAATAAACCATTCCTCCCTTTTATCTACTCTGCTGTCTACAGCCAGACAGGAAAACAAAGCCAGCAGTGTTTATGAAATTACATTGAGCTTTCAGAACAACATGTTGGCGCTGTCAGAAGACAGAGAACAGATATAAAGGAGTCAGCCAGTGACAAGTGGAGTTCCACAGGGGGCAGCGTTGGGACCACACTATACATGCTACACATTAACAGTCTGGACAAAGGATGTGAGGGGGTACGGGAAACAGATTTCTCTGAAACACCTCAGGGATGAAATGCTTGCCACATGAGGAGCAGTTGGAGATTCTGTGTCTGCACTTGATGACATTTAGGTAGCAGTGGCAGAATCTAATTCAAACGTACAGAATACTCAGGGACCTGGATAGAGTGGACGTGGGGAAGATGTTTCCCATGATTAGGAGATACTCGGGCCCAAAGAGAGACCTTCAGAGTGAAGGAACGCCCCTTTAGAATGGAGATGTGGAGCAATTTATTCAGCCAGAGGGCGATAATCTGGGGAACTCACTGCCTACAGGGGGCTGTGGATCAGAAGTAATTCAGTGTATTAACTCAGTGATAGATAGGTTCTTATCACCTGTGCCGTGCTGGAAAAGAACAGCATCGCAGGCAGAATCTGAGGAGCAGGAGAATCGACATTTCTGGAAAAAGCCCTTCATCAGTCCTTTCCTGCTCCTCGGATGCTGCCTGCGATGCTGTTCTTTTCCAGCACGGCACGGCTGTACCTTTCCAGCACCACACTCTCAACTCTAGTCTCCAGCATCTGCAGCCTTCACTTTCGCCTGATAGATAGGTTCTTAATGAGTAAGGGGATGAAGGATCACAGGGACTATGAGAGAGAAACAATTCCATCATCATCGAATAGTGGAATAGACTCGATGGTCCAAGTGGCCTACTTCTATATCTGATCACAGAAACCCGACAGTGTGGACAACGTTCCATGGCCACCTCTCCTAACCTGCACATCTTTGGACTGTGGGAGGAAACAGGAATATCTGGAGGAAACCCACACAGACACAGGGAGATCTCCACACTTCCAATCTCCCGAGGCTAGAATTGAAGCCTGATTCCTGTTGCTGTGAGGCAGCAGTGCTAATCACTGAGCCACCACGCTACCTCCGTGCCATGGAGATGGGCTTACAGGCCGTGCTTATTCATCTGCTTTCAAATTGTGCAGTTATCATTTCTGCCATATCGCTTACCATACATTCCAACACTTCCCTGATTAATACCATCACCTCTTGGTTTCAGATAGACTGCAGAAAGCTACATCACGAAGTTACTTGGGAATTCTTGTGTATAAATCTCAGGAAGGTGGTATGCAGGATCAGCAGGTCATAGAAAGGGCAAATAGAATACTGGGATTGACTCCAAAGTGAATGGAAAATAACAATAGGGAGGGCTTGTAATAACTATAGAGGGTTCCAGTCAGCTCACAATGAAAATGCTGTGAACAGGTTTGGTTCCCTATCTCGAGGGAAATATTCTTGCATGGAGGCAGCCCAGAGAAGGTTCAACAGACTGTCCCTCAAAATGGAGGAATGCTGATGAGAAAAGTTGGAGAAGGTTGAAATTGAACTCATGAGAATTTAGAAAATGAGGCAAATTTACTGATACATCGAAGATTCTTTGGTCTTCTTACAGGATCTGTACATTGTTTCCCTGAGCAAGGATCTGTAACCGGAGATAAAGGGGATTATAGGCACTCAGGAAGCTTACAGAGAAAGCAGGGTTGTAGAGACTGGAAGATGTTACAGATTTGGGGTGGTTTGAGGTCACTGTTGGTGGTTAGAGATCAGACAGCTTGTCGGGATGAAAAATGTCACAGAGAGGTACAGTCCTGAAGGAGTTACAAAGATGGGGGGTGAGACTTGGAGCTGTAAGGAGGGTTGTACAGCCTCGGCAATACACTGATAAGGATGTTCATTGGTTGTGCAGGCGTTTACTGAGTTAGGAAGGTTCGAAGGGGCTGGATCAGTTCAAAGCCAGGGAAAATTGAAAGGATTGGAGGAGCCACAGATACTAAGGATTGTAAAGCTGCAGGAGTTCAGAGAGTTAGTGAGGGCTGTGAAAACAGGTTTACAGCATTTCCATCCATTACACAGAGATGTGGCATGCTGTTATGGAGGAGGTTACAGAAATCGAGAGGGTTGTAGATTTTAGAAGATATTACAAAGACAGTTACAAAGCTGTAGTATTTGAGGAGGTTATAGGGGTAGGATGCGTTGAGGGATTGGAAGCTGCTTCAGGTATTAAATATGCTGCAAGGGATCAATAACCTCATATCGATCAGGGGATTGGAAGGGCTGAAGAAAAAGACTGAGAATTGCAGGGATTGAAGAATCTCACAGAGGTGGGGAGTTACATAGGAGTTATAACATGAGATGAGACGTAGGCAATAGAGTCAGGGAAGATACAGGGAGATCTGAAGGGACTACAGGTGATCAAAAGGACAGTGAGGCTTCTCAGTGTAGGATTGGGGCAGTTTACGCAGACAGGGAGTATTTTATGGAATGGTGCTATTTACAGAGACTAAGGGATTTATGTAGAATTGAGGCATTAACAGAGATACGGAAGGCTGCAGTGGATGATACCAGATGATGAGGCTCTGGAGGTTACATCAATGGGAAGGCTGGAGAGTATGGCAGAGCTTACAGACACAGGAACAGCAATAAGGCCTGGTGACACTTACACAGATAGAGAGCGTTGCACAAACTGGAGGAGGTTCCTGCGGTAGGGAGGGTTGTAGGGGAGGGTGATGTTTACACAGACAGGGGTTTAGAACAGGAGAAGGTGATGGTTAGGAGTAGGTGGATGGAGATACTGGAGGACAGGGTATATATCACAAAGATTTACAGATATAGGAAGAGTTTTGGGACAGAAATACGAAACGCAAAGGGACAGTTGCCAAGTCACACAAAGAGACAGTGTTTGAGGTGCTGGAGGGAGAGGAGGAGCAAACAGAGATGTGGATTGTTGCTGTGGCTGGAGAAGTACTCTGAGTACAGAGAGACTTTCAGGGCCTGGAGCAGGTTATTGAGATAATGGCCTCCACAGTCTGTGAGGACTGGAGTATGCCTGATAGATGGGAAGTGTTATAAATGCTGGAGCAGTTATACATTAGGCCTGACAGATGGGAAGTGATATAGCTGCCGGAGCAGTTACAGAGTGGACTTGCTAGATGGGGAGTAATATCACTGGTGCAGTTACAAAGTTGGGGAGACAGGGAGTGATATCGCTATTGAAGCAGTTACAGAGTAGCATTGGCAGATAGGGCGTGATAGAGCTGCTGGAGCAGTTACAGAGTGAACCTGACAGATGGCTAGTGATAAAGCGGCCGGAGAAGCTTCATAGTAGGCTTGACAGATGGGGAGTGATATAGCAGCTGGAGCAGATATAGAGTAGGGTTGACAGATGGGGAGTGATAAAGCTGCAGGAGCAGTTACACAGTAGGCCTGACAGATGGGGAGTGATATAGTTGCTGGAGTAGGTGACAGATGTAAAGAGGGCTCTGGAGGCTGGTGTAGATTGCAAAGTCATGATGGATTGACGAGTGTCAGAAGTTCATACCGAGAGGGAGGTCTGTAGGTGAATGGGAAGGTAACAGAGACAGCGAAGGTTTCAGTGTTGGAAGTGGATTCAGTGTGTGTGATAATGTCACAGAGGCCGCCATAGTGATTGGAGGAACACACAAATGGAGGGATGCGATAGGATATCATTTTCCAGAGATAGGGAGTGTTCCAGTGGCTAACGGAAGTTACAAAGATAGGCGGGGTTATCGGGCTGCAGGAGGAATCAGATTGGGATGGTTGAAGAGGCTGAAGAGATTGGACAGATTGGGGAATATTCAATGGCCTGAGAAAATTCCAGTGATTCGTGATTGTGTAGTTTACACAGATATTGGGGATAGTGGGGACTGACAGTGATACAGAGCCAGGGAGTGCTACACAGAAACATAGGAAAGAGGAGCAGTTGTCACCAAGAGAAAGTGAGCTCTGCAGATGCTGAATATCAGAATCAAGAGTGTGTTGCTGCTTGACCCAATGTGCTTTTCCAGCATCCGAGGATCAGGAACATAGGCATTTCGGGCTGGAGTCCTTCATCAGGAATGAGTAGTAAGGAAAGGATGGTGTACAAAGGTAGGGAGGAACTGGAAGAGTTTTCTGCGATAGTGAAGTTTGTGGTGACGGTTTTTGCGATTGGATAAAGTCAGTAATACAGAGTGGCGTAGACACTGGATGGTTCTTCAGAAAGAAGGAGGTTACAGAAAGTGACAGCTGTCGGGACTGGGTTTGGATACAGCAAAAAAGAGGATGTTTCATGTACATGGATGGCTTCAGTGACCACATGTGGTGACAGAGATAGGAAGGCTGGTAGTGACGGCAGGGGTAGAGTTATGGAGCAGTGTCATGACGGGAGTAGATCATGGCGATAGAGGAAATTGCAGACATTGGGAGGGTTATTGTGGCTTCAGGACACTGTACACAGGGAGGGCTGCTGGGATAGGAGCAGGTTACACAGGCAGGAAAGGCTGTCGGGACTGGAGGAGTTTATACAGATAGGGAGGTCTGTAAGGATGGTGGATGATTAGAGGTTCTGTGGTGGTGTAGGATGGAAGGCAGGAATGTTATAGGGATTGAAGGTTACAGTGAAATCATGTGCTCTAGGAGCTGAAGGAGGGTACGCAAAGGGTCGAGGCTGGAGGATGTTACAGAGACAGGGTGGGCTGGAGGTATTGTGCAAGATGACAGAAAGATAGATTATTGTAATGACGGGAGGAGGAGATTCCTGAGATTTGGCATGTCATCCAGTCTGGAGCATTTGACAGTGACATGTTGATAGTCAGCATTGAAGTAGGTTTTAAATTTGCAGAGGGATTGTAGGAAGGGGAGGAGGTTACAGAGGTAGGAACTGTTCTCAGAGTTAGAAGCATTCAAGGCACTAGCTCGGTTGAGTTGGACTGAAGGGTCTGTTTCCTTGCGGTATGACTCTTGCGGTGTGACAATCGAGAGTGTTGGAGTACAAATAGAGAACAAAGAGATCCCAAGCTTCAATTGGAACTTCTCGTGGTTGGCCTGCTTTCCCCTCCATTGTCCTGATGCTCACTAAGACAGCATAGGCCTGGATTGATAACTGTGACACTCCTGATGCTGTCTCAGACAGGCTCAGTGCAGCAGAACTGAAAGTAATCCTCTCAGAAAGGGTGGGGATTGAGCTTGGGAGCTTTATGATCTGTGTTCACCCTTCAGCACTGTATGTACGTCTTGTCTTGAGGGACGATGTCTCGAGCTATTTAAATGCTCTCTGCTCTGTTCCCTATGAATGATCTTGCCTCACTGCAGGATTTATTGAGGACTCCAGATCTCCCTGCCCTTTGTCTCTCTGGCTGACCAACCATCTTCAATGTGGTGATAGATGAGATACCCAGCAGTTGGGAAGTCTATTGAGTCAAGAACTTCCTGAGTACCTACAGGAGACAGAGAAATAGACGGAATAGGAAATTAGACTGATGCAGTGAGGGTTACACAGGGAGAATGGTACTGAGTGCCACAGAGACCTGAAAAATCTCAGTCTCCACCCCTGGCCTGTGCTGCTGCGTCTCTCTAGAGTGGAGAATTCTATTGGCGCAGGATCTGGAATAGCTGAAAGAGTGAGAAACATTGACAGAGGCAGCAATTAGACCCACACAGTGAGGGATACCAAATGGAGAGATACTGAGTGATATCACCAGAGTGCAAGGATGATTTCAGGATCAAGCAATGGTCATGATGAAAGGTTTTTGATTCATGGTGCAGTAGGATCAGTACTCAGTGACGGTTGAGCTATGAGTGGGAGAGGTGATGGCCTCGTGCTATTCTCACTAGACTGTTCATCCAGAATTTAATGCCGGTGTCAGCTATAACCATCTAACTGTTTAATATCCTTTAAGGAAGGAACTCTGTTATCGACAGCAGGTCTGGCCTACATACGACTCCAGACGCAGAGCAAGGAGGTTGACTCTCAACTGTCCCCTGAAATGATCCAGCAAGCCACTCAGCTCAAGTGCAGCTCGGGGTGGGAAATACATGCTGGACAGCCATAGAGAGCAACATCTCCTGAGTGAATTAAAAACAACGCTGCTGGGAGCAATGTCCCGGCCAATCATGTCAGAAGGTTTATGGACAGGGTTTTAAACTGACATGAAGGATGCAGGGACAGGGTTCAGATGGAAGGAACTTTCCAAATCCAAATAGAAAAGGTGAAGCACCGGAACAGCATGGAATGTGGCTGAAGACAACCAGAAAGGAACAGGATAGAACATCAGCGACTTAGGCTGTGACAGGAAATTCTGGGAAAAAGTCAATAACAATGTTCTTTCTTTGGAATTGGCAAAGTATCTTCAATAAGGTAGATGGACTTGTGACACAGAGATAAATAAGATTTGGTCACCAAAATATTTGGAGAAACAAAAGGTGAAACATAAATACTCAATTCCACACATCCTTGAGGGGTCCCAGGCAGAATGAGAGTGAAGGATGGGTAACCCTGACAGTAATGGGTAACAAAGGGATTACAGAAAAAGCATTTGATCTCAGTTGAATCAGCCTGAATGCAAATTCTGGGCAACACTGTCAAAAACACAAGCAGGAGAATGTTTTTTTCAGGATACCTGACAGCAGTTCATTGCTCAACACTGTTACACGTTTGAACGAATTCCTGTGTAATGCATAGGCACTGATAATTTTGGGAGACTTCAATCTTTGGAATGTTTTTGTCAGTGTTTCTTTGAATAACATATTGTGCAAATGGCCAGGGACACTCTCACACGCACACACACTATCAGGTCTTAGAATCATAGAGATGTACAGCATGAATTAATCCTGATCGTATCCGCCAACAACATCTCATGTCTCCTCCTGGCTCTTTTGAGCTTTCTTTTTAGGTCTTTCCTGACTTCCTTGTAAACCTCAAGGTCGCTGAGTTTTCACATTTTGTCCTAACATAAGCCTTCTTCTTCTTGACCAGGGATTCCACTTCCTTAGTAAACTACAACTCATGATTTCTATATCTTCCTCCCTGCCTGACAGGTACATACTTATCTAAGACACAGGAGCTTTTCCTTGAACAAGCTCCACATTTTTAATGTGCTGATCCCCTGCAGTATCCTTCCCCATTTTATACTTCCTAAATCTTTCCTAATTGCATCGTAATTTCCCTTCCCCCAGCTGTAACTCCTGCTCGGTGGAGTACACCTATCTCTTTCCATTACTATAGTAAACCTGGCAGAAGTGTGATCGCTATCTCCAAAGTGCTCGCCTACTTCCAAATCTAACACCTGGCCAGGCTCGTTACCCAGTATTAAATCTAATGTGGCTTCGTCCCATGTAGGCCTGTCTACATACTGTTTCAGGAAGCCCTCCTGCACACACCGGACAAAAACTGACCCATCTATAGTACTTGTACTGTAGTGATCCCAGTCAATATTTGGATAGGTGAAGTCCCCCATGACAACTACCCTGCCTCTCTCACTCCTATCGAGAATCATCTTCGCTATCCTTTCAGTTACATCTCTGGGACTATTCGGAGACCTATAGAAAGCTTCCAGCCTGATGACTTCTCCTTTCCTGTTTCTAACCTCAGTCCATAATACCTCAGTTAATGAGTCCCCAAACATCTCTTCTAAAACTGTAACATTGTCCTTGATTAACAATGCAACACCTCCTCCCTCTTTTACCATCTTCTCTGTTCTTACTGAAACATCTGAATCCCGGAACCTGCAACAGCTCTATCCATGTCTCTGTAATGGCCACAGGTACCAACCCATGCTGCCAGTTCACCCACTTTATTTCGGATGCTCCTCGTGTTGAAGTACACACAGTTCAATCCAGGTTCACACTTGCCAGTGTCAGATACTTGATTTGGGAAATCCCTACTCTCATCCTCTTCTGTACCTGTCCTACAATTTTGGTTCCCATCCTCCTGCTGTATTAGTTTAAATCCACCTTAATAGCTTTAGCGAATTTCTCACCCAGGATATTGGTACCCCTCTGGTTTCGATGAAGACCATCCTGCTTGTAGAGGTCCTACCTACCCTGGAAAGAGCTCCAATTATCCCTCCTACACAATCCCTGTCGCCACATTCTATATCTTCCATGTCCTCCTCACAGTGAACAATGATGTAAAATACTTGTTTAGTATCTCCCCCATCTCCTGCAGCTCCACGTGCAGGCTGTCTTGTTGATCTTCAAGGGGCCCTATTCTCTCCCTAGTTACCATTTTGTCCTTTATCTTTTTATAAAAACCCTTTGGATTCTCCTACACAATATATGCGCAAGCTATCTCGCGCCCTCTTTTCGCCCTCATGATTTTCGCTTTAGTACACTCCTTTATACTCTTCTCAGGATTCACACTCTCTCCTGAGATATGTTTCTTTCTTTTTCTTGACTGAAACCTCAATTTCTCTCCTCATCCAGTATTCCGTACACCTATCGGCCTTTCCTTTCACTGTACACCGTCTCTGGACTACTGTTTTCATTTTTAAAGGCTTCCCAATTTCCAGTGATAAAGGTTTCATTCTCTCAAAATGATACTCCCCAATTCCTGCATCGTGTGAAACTGCCGCTTGAAAATAATAACAAAATAGAGAACTTTCCAAAGGAAGGCTTCGATGAGGTAAGCTCTGCTCAGTAACGTAAATCTGGAGGTTACCACATGCATAGAGAGTGCTTTCTACCAGAGCAGCACCAGGTCAGTGTCAGGCAAACAGACATCTGAACGCTCATTTCCCAGCCTGGGAACCTGAAGCTGCGCACAGCCATTCTGGAGAGTTATGCAGATATCAGGAGTATTGCTGTGGCAAATAGAGGTTTCAGTAATTTTGAGGGAAGATACTAAAAAAGGAGGTTACAGAGGTAAGGAGGATTGTCGGGACCTGAAGAGGGGTCCCAGTTTACGAGTGTTGGAGGGATTGGAACAAGTTACCAAGATAGGGAAGGTTTAAGATCGAAGGATTCCGCAGAACAGCTTTACAGGGAGAAAGGCAGGATTCTTGACAGTGTGGAGGACTAGAAGAACCTTGGGGTCCACGTCCATTGATCCCTCAAAGCTGCTACTCAAGTTGATAGCCTTGTTCAGAAGGCGTATGGTGTCTTGGCTTTCATTAGCAGGGGGATTGAGTTTAAGAGCTACGAGGTTATGCTACAGCTTTATCGAGCCCTGGTTAGACAACACTTGGTATATTGCATTCAATTCTGATTGCCTCATTATCAGAAAGATGTGGAAGCTTTAGAGAGGGTGCTGAGGAGATTTATCAGGATGCTCTCTGGACTGGACGGTAGGCCTTATGGAGAAAGGTTGAGGAAGTTAGGGCTTTTCTCACTGGAATGAAAAGAGATGAGAGGTGACTTGACAGAGGTGAATGAGATGATTTGAGGCTTAGATAGAGAGGATAACCAGATACTTTTCCCATTGTAAAAATGGAAATGACAAGGTGGCATAAATTGATGGTGCTTGGAGGAAGGTTTATTCCTGAAGAAGGGCTCATGCCTGAAACATCGATTCTCCTGATCTTTGGATGCTGCCTGACCTGCTGTGCTTATCCAGCAACACATGTTTCAGCTCTGATCTCCAGAATCTGCAGTCCTCACTTTCTCCTGGAAGGTTTATAGGCAATAGGTGGGTTCTTTGCACATAGTGTAGAGGGTGCGTGGAATACTCTGCCAACAGTTGTAGCAGAGTCCGATACATTAGGGACATTTAAGCAATTCTTAGATAGGCAAATTGGTGATAGCAAAATGTAGGGTCTGTAGGATAAAATGTCAGCACAACATTAAGGCCGAAGGGCATGTGCTGGAGAGATGGGATCTGAATGAAGAGACACAAATATGAAGGTTTGCTAGGATTGTCGAGGGTAACAGAGACAGCAATGGTCTGATCTGGAGCAGACGACCCAAACTGGGAGTGCTGTGGGGACTGGAGGTAGTTTCACAGGGAGGGAGGACCATAGAGCCACAGGCAGTTACAGAGCTATAGGGCCTGCAGGAGTTCATGGAGATGGGGAGGTTGGGAGGGATGAAGCAGTTCACAGGCACAAGGATGTTGGTGTGATGGGGTGTTTTACACAGACCGGAATGTTTCAGGTGAATGGAGCAGATTGTGGAAATCAAGACGGTTTTATAGATTAGAAGAACACACAGCTATATGGAGGGCAGTTGTGACTGAAGATGTTTATAGTTATAGAAAGGCTAAGGTTCTGCAGGTTATTTAGATGTAGATGGTGTGGAGTCGGACATTTTTACCAGGAGATAAAGACAGCCATTTTGGTTGGAGACAGTTTCACTGATAAGGGAGCATTAGTTTGGTCAAAGTGGGAATGGTTGTAGGGGAGGGTGATGTGTACACAGATAGAGGTGTAAGAGCTGGAGAAGGTATGGAGATGAGTAGATGGATGGAGGGACTGGAGGAGCTTGCATTGACAGGGTGGGAGATAGCCACGAGAGGATGTTACACAGATAGTGAGTCTTTTAGGAACTGGATCAGAAAAGTAACAGGCATTGGAGTGAGTTCTACAGATCCTGACTACAGCAGGGACCTGAGAGGTTTACAGGGTCCCCACAGATTGATTGTGTCTTTCGGACTGGAAGAAGATATGGATAGATTAAACCCAATGTATGCTGTTTTCTTTGTCCTGAACAGAGCCTCAATCGCCCTCAGGAGATAGACAGCCCTAACGCTGCCAGATTTTCCCTTCACCCGAACAGGGACAAAATGACCCTGGATTCTTGAGGTCACACTTTTAAAACCAGTCATTACTTTTCCTTCAAACAGACTCAGCCAATCGATGGTAATCATAATGTTGAGGAGCCGGTGTTGGACTGGGGTGGACAATGTTAAAAATCACACAACACCAGCTTACAGTCCAACAGGTTTATTTGGAGGCACTAGGTTTCAGAGCACTGCTTCATCAGGTGGTTGTGGAGCACAATCATAAGACACAGAATTTATAACAACAGGATAGCAGTGTCATGGAATGTAATATCAAACACATTTAGTTTCTGCCTTTCACCTTTTAGGATGAACACCTGCGCTTCGAAAGTTGGTGCTTTGAAATTAACCTCTTGGATTATAACCTCCTGTTCTGTGATTTTTAATTCACCTCTGCTCGATCCTGCCTAATGGCCCTGCTCCAGTTTCATCTGTGGACCTGTCTGACCTTTTGCCATAACTATGTAAAAACTAAGACAGTTGTGGTCACTGGACCCAAAGTGCTCTCTGACTGACTATTCAGTCACTTGCCCGACAAAGTTTTCTGAGGGGATGTCCAATGTTGCATCCGCCTGGGTAGAGTGAGACCGTGTTAGAGCTACATCTTGGTTTAGGAAACTTTCTTGGACACATTTGACAAATTGCACTCTGTACGGGCCTTTTACTCTGTGAGCGGCCCAATCCATCCAGGGGAAGTTAACATTTCCAACCAATGCTAATCTATTATTTCTATAGGTACCTGCAATCTCTCTACACATCTGCTCCTCCAGTATCCGCTGGCTATTTGGGAATCTAGAACACTGTCCCAATATAGTCACCATCCCCTTTTTTGTCTCTAACTTCTAAACATATGGCCTCATTTGATGACCCCTTAAAAGTATCCTTTCTAAACACTGTTGTCATCCCCTCCCTGATCAAAAGTGCTACTCCCCCTCCTCACTTACTTGTCCTTCTGTCACGCCTGTATCTTCTGTATCCTGGAACACTGAGCTGCCAGTTCTGCCCTTCTCTCAGCCATGTTTCTGTTATGGCTGTAATATCCCAGTCCGCAGAGCTAATCCATGCTCTGAGATCATTTGACTTCCCAGTCAGGCCTCGTGTGTTGAAATAAAATGCACATTAAACCAGTAGTCGTTTCCCTCCCTTGACTGTGCCCCTGGATATCCTGAATAGGAAACTTGTTCTCGATGGCTGATGCATTTTTTCTCTGGTCGATGGGCTCTCTCTTACTCAGAGTCCCTGCCAAACTAGTTAAAACCCTCCCCGTGTAACACTAACAAATCTTCCCCTTGTACAGGTCACCTCTACTTCAGAAGAGATCTCAATGATCCAAACATTACTCCCTCCCCCAGCCCCTCAGCCACACATCTATCTGGCCTATCTTTCTATTTCAGTCCTCAACGGGTCAGGTGGCACTGGGAATAATCTGAAGATCACTTCCGTTGAGGTCCTGCGTTTTAACTTCTTACCTAACTCCTGATACTCATTTCACAGGACCCCATCCTATTGTCTACCACTATCATGTGGACCGATGTGCACAATGATCTCTGGCTACTCACCCTCCCCTTCAGAATGTTCAGTAACCGCTCAGAGACATCCTTGACCCTCGCACCCGGAAAGCAGCACACAATCCTGGGATCTCTTCTGCAGCCAAAGAAACTCCAGTCTGTCCCCCTCACAGCAGAGTCTCCTATCAGTATGACTATCATTAGAGAGGATCTGGCAAACATAGACTGGGAGGACTATCTGCAGTTGGGTCTATATTTAGAAAGTGGGAGTATGTTAAAGTGATACAGTGAAAATTCAGGACCAGTGTGTTGAAGGAAAAGTAAAGGCAGAATGTCCAGCGAATACTGATCAAGTGATATCTTGAGTTTGATAAAGAAAATACAGTGCAATAAAAACAGGTAAAGCCATTCACCAGTATAGGGAGTGCAAGGGAGTCCTTAGAAGTGAGGGACAAACAATGGCCATAAAATATCCTTGTCAAATACTATTAAGGAAAAGTCACAAGTTACTTTATCAGTGCATTTAGAGTAAAAGGGCAACTGAGGAAAGAGTGAGGTCTGTTAGAAACCAAAGGGACAATCTATGCATGGAGCCAGAGGAAGTAGGTGAGGTCTTCAATGAATACTTCCCATCTGTATTTACACAGGGGAAAGAGATTGTAGCCAGGGATTTCAGTTGGAATGGTGAAGTCCTCGAACATGTTAAGATCAATCAGGAGGAGGTATTAAATATTTTCACAGACATAAAGGTGGAGAAATCCCCAGTGCCCAATGAAATGGCTGAGCAAGCTACTCAGCTCAAGGGAAGCTAGGGCTGGGCAAGAAAGGCTGGTCAGCCAGAGATTCCCACATCCCATACCTGATTTTTAAAAATATCCAGTAGGATGGGGTCCCAATGGAACTGAGCTGGGACCAGTGTCCTGGCCAATCATGTCGGTAGGTTTCTGGACAGGGCTTTAAACTGACAGAGAAGATGCAGGGACAGGATTCAGGTGAAAGGAGCTTTCCAAATCCAAATAGAAAAGATGACGCATGTGAACAGCACGGGGATATGTCTGAAGACAAGCAGAAAGGAACGGGAAGGGACAAATTTTAACTAAAACTGTACATCAGTGAATCAATTTGTGACAGGAAATTGTGGGAAAGAGTAAATTATGTTTTTTTTTTGGAATGGACAAAGTCTCTGCAGCAAGGTAGACTGATTTGTGACAAAGAGATAAAAGAGATTTAGAGACCAGGGAGACTTGGTTACAGGACGAACAACAGTTGGAACATAAATATTCAATGGTTCACAACCTTGCGGAAACTCAGGCAAAATGGGTAACGCTAACAATAATGGATAATAAAGGTATTACAGAGAAAGCATTTGGCATCAGATCATGAAGTAGAGTCAGTCTGAATGTAAATTCTGGCTACTACTTGCCAAGGACACAAGCGGCAGAACAATCATACTGGCAAGGGTGATATTCGGAGAAGCGATTGTGGAATTTTTTTTCAGTGTTTCTTTGAATAACACATTATGCAACTGGCTCGGGACGTCACTATCTCAGTGCGACCGTTGTGTCATGAAACTTAGTGAGTAGTGTCACCTGGGGAGATCCTCTGGGAAATTGTGTAAAGCGCAGTTTAAAGAAATACAAAGTTTTAAGGTGAATCACACAAAGGGCAAGCTACTTCTGGAAACAAAAACAGCTAATTACATGAGTTTGAGAGGAGAACTGACCAATGTAAACAGGCTAAACAGACTGAAACATGTGTCTGTAAATGAACAGTGGAAAACATTTGAAGGAACCGTGTAAAACACTCAACAAAAGGACGTTCCATTGAAATAGAAAATCCTCAGCAAGGAATTCCCACCCATCCCTCACTCAGGACAAAATGGACCATATCAGATTATGAGGCTTAGATGATTACCACAAAGTACTTAAAATCCTGAAATGAGAGAGAGTTTAAGCAGTAAGTTTTAAAGGGATTGCAAAGGGTCTGCTAGCAGGGGGGAGGGCAATGGGAAGGGGAATCATTATCAGGGTTTAATGACACAATAGGAACATGGAGAGGTGAAGATGCTGGATGTGGTGAGAGAGTGGTCTGGGCCTAAACAGTGTGACAAAGCAAGCTGCAGCTGGAGGGGTTTGCAGAGGTAGGGAGGGACGTATGTATTTTTATTTATTCATTCATTGGATGAGGGTGATTGGACAAGCATTCTTTGCCCCACTGCTAATTACCCAGCGGGTAGCTCAGAGTCAGCTATGTTGCTGTGGGTCTGGAGTCACATGTCAGCCAGACCAGGTTGGAATGGCAGATGTCCTTCCCTAAAAAGGAGCTAAGTGAACCAGATGAGTTCTTCCTACTGATCAACAATGCTTTTATGGAGGCCGCACCAATGTCCTGTACAGCCACAAGATGACATCCCAACTCCTACTCTATGAAGGTAACTATCCCAAACACCTGCTTCACCAGCCTGTCTACCAGTATCGCCACTCTCAAGAAACTGTGTACCTGCATCCCTGGGTCTCTGACTGACAACACTACCCAGGGCCCAAACATTAACTGTACAAGTCCCGCCCTGGCTTGTTTCACCAAAATGGAACACTTCACATTTATCTAATTAAACTCCATCTGCTATTTTTTCAGCCCACTATCCCAGCAGTACTGTCCATCCTGTTGTTTCATAGATAACCTTCTTCACTGTCCACTTTACCACCAATTTCAGTGACACCCAAAAAACTTACCAGGAAACCAATATTCCCATCCAAGCCATTTATCCAAATGACAAACAACAGAGGACCCACTACACTGCTGGTCACATCCGTCCAGTCAGAAAGACAACATGTCTCCCATCACCCTCTGTCTCCTACCATCAAGCCCAATTTTGTTTCCAGTTTCCTCGCTCCTCCTTTTACAATGGTCTAGGCTTCTTACCCAGTTTACCACACGGAACGTAGAACACAGAACAGTACAGTACAAAACCCTTCGGCCATGATGTCATGCCAACCTTTTATCCGTCTGTAAGATCAAACTAACCTACATACCCTTCATTTTACTGTCATCCATGTGCCTATCCAAGAGTCTATTAAATGTCCCTCATGTATCTGACTCTCCTACCACCGCTGGCAGTGCATTCCAACCACGCAACACTCTTGTAAAGAACCTTTCTCTGAAATGTCTCTTTACCCATCCACCAATCACCTTAAAATTATTTATGCACACTGACAATAGCCATTTATGCCATGTTATAAAGAAGTCTCTCACTATTCACTCTATCTATGTTGCACATCACCTTGATCACCTCTACCAAGTCGCCTCTCACCCTTCTTCACTTCAATGACAAAAGGCTTACCGCCCTGAACCTTTCTTCGTAAGACATGCTCTCCAGTACAGGCAGCATTCTGGTAAATCTCCAATTTACCATCCATAAAGCTTCCACTGCCTTCCTGTAATTCGGGGATCAGAACTGAACACAATATTCCAAGTGGGGTCTTACCATGGCTCTATAAAGCTGCAGCATAACCTCACACTTGAAAACCCAATCCCCCAGCAATTGAAAGGCAACACAACATATTCCTTCCCAACAACCCTATCAGCTTGGATGGCAACTTTGAGGGATAGATGGATGTGAAACCCAAGATCTCTCTGTTCCAAAACACTACCAAGTATTCTGCCTTTAACCCTGTATTCTGCATTCAAGTTAGACTTTCCAAAATGAATAATTTCACACTTTTCCAGATTAAACTCCATCTGCCACTTCTCAGCCCAGCTCCGCATTCTGTCAATATCCTGCTGCAACCTACAAGAGACCTCCACACTATCCACCACTCCACCAACCTCCATGTCATTGGCAAAATTACTAACCCACTCTTCCACAACCACATTCAAGTAGTTTATAAAAAAGAATCACAAAGAGCAGAGTTCCTGCAACCGATCCCTGCAGAACACCACTGGTCACCGAACTCCATACTGAATGCTTCCCATCTATCACCACCCTCTGTCTTCTATGAGGCAGGAATTCCATACCCAGACAGACAGGTTTCCTGTATCCCATGCCTCTGTATTTTCTGAATGAGCCATAAGTGTGTTTTGTCACATTCTCAAAGGATTCAATAAGATTTGTGAGGCATGACCTGTCCCTTACAAAGCCATGCTGACTATCTCTAATCAAACTATGGTTTTCTACGGAGTTATAAAGCCGCTTTCTCAGAATCCTCACCAATAAATTGCATACCACAGACATAAGAAAGTGAAGGTCTGTAATTCCCAGGATTAGCCCTATTCCCTTTCTTGAACAAGGGAGCAACATGTGCCGCCCTCCAATCATCTGGTACGACTCTGGTGGACAGTGTGGGTGCAAAGTTGAAAAGTGTGGTGCTGGAAAAACACAGCAGGCCAGGCAGCATCCGAGGAGTTGGAGAATGGACGTTTCGGGCATAAGCTCTTCTTCAAGCCCTTTCTCCTAGTGTGGGTCCAAAGGTCATCGCCAAAGGCAATCCCTTCCCTCGCAGTAACTTTGGGCATATCTGGTCTGGTCCAATAGACTTATCTATCTTCATGTTTTGCACAAACCTCAGCACATCCTCTTTCTCAACATCAACCTGTTCACATATATCAGTCCTTTTCAAGCTGCCCTCACAAATGACAAAGTCCCTCTTAGTAGTGAATACTGAAGCAAAGTATTCATTAAGGTCCTCCCCTACCTCCTGTGACTCCAGGCACATGTTCCCTCTACTATGCCTGACCGACCCTACCCTCATGCTGACCATCCTCTTGTTCCTCCCATAATTGGAGAATGCCTTACGGTTTTCCTTAATCCTTCCCAAAAAAGATTTTTCATGTCCCATTCTCGCTGTCCTAAGTCCATTCTTCAGCTCTTTCCTGGCTATCTTCAGTCTGTCCCCAGATTGTGGAAACAGGCCATTTGGCCCAACAACTCCATACGAACCCTCTGAAGAACATCCCGCCCAAAACCATTCCCCCACCCTATTACTCTCCATTTACCCTAACTAATGTGTCAATCCTGCACATCCCTGAACACTATGTGTAATTTACCATGGCTGATTCACCTAATCTGCACATCTTTGGGTGGAAACTGGAGCACTTGGAGGAACCCGACGCAGACATGGGGAGAACGTGTAAACTCCACACAGACAGTCACCTGGGACTGGAATCGAAATCGAGTCCCTGGTGCTATAAGGCAGTCTTGCTAACCACTGAGCCATTGTGCCACCCTCATATAACACTATAGAGGTCTAACGATCGTAGCGTCCTCAACCTTATGTAAACTTCCTTCTTCCTCTTGACTAGATGTTCTACATCCCTTTGAACCTTGTTAAATGCTTTGCTAAAGTCCACGTGGACAATGTTCACTGCTCTGCCTTCATCTATCTCTTGGCTACCTCCTCGAAGTGTCAATCCGGTTTGTGAAACACGCTTTCCCACTCAAAGCCATGTTGACCACCTCGAATCAGCCCTTGCCTTTCCAAATATATGTAACTCCTTTCTCTCAGAATCTCCTCCAACAACTACCCCATCATTGGGCTGTAATTTTCTGGCTTTTCCCTGCAATCCTTTAGTGATGGAACAGCATTAGCCACCTTCCAGTCTTTCGGCACATCACTGCGTCTGCTGATAATATAAATTAAAATATCTCTGTTAGGGATACTGCAATCTCTTCCCTAGTTTCCCACAATATTCTCAAATCGGCCTAATGAACGACTAAGAATAGATTGACCTTTACTTGTTTTAATATTCCAGCACTTTCTCTTCTCTGTTGAGGATTCTTTCCAAGACATCGCAATTTATTTCCCAACGTTCCCGAGCTTCCATGGCTTTCTCCACAGTAAATACTGACAAGACTTGTTTTTTGTTTAATATCTCACCCACCTTCTCTGGTTCCACACATAGGCGACCTTATTGATATTTAAGGGGCCCTATTCTCTACCAAGTCATTCTTTAGCCCTTATTGAAACTTGCACAAAGGTTTCTGAAAATTAAAATAAACCATACCCTCCGTAACAACACCCCCCCCCACACACACCCTTATCTATTCTGCCTTTTATATACACACCAACAAATAAAATCCAACAGGCTCAAAAACAAATTCTCTTTTATAAAATGTGTTTCCAAGAGTCCAGTTATTTTTTTATTGATATGTTGTTTCTTACTCATTTCAGCATACTCCTGACTTACTGACAGGCTAACAGTATTTGTTTTTAAACTGGAAACATAAAGGGTTGTGGGAGTTCTTGTTTATCAATCTGAAAAAAAGTAGCTTACAGGGTCATCAAGTAATAGAGAAAGCGAATCAAATGCTGCCAATTTTTACAAAGGGACTGGAGTCTAAATATAGGGAGGTCTTACTAAAACGATGCAAGTTACAAGTCAGACTACACCTAGAATATTACGAACAATGTGAATGCCCGAAGGAAAGATATTCTTGTATCAGAGGCAGGCCAGAGAAGGTTCACTCGGCTGATGTTGGAAATGGAGGGATTATATAATAAGAGGTGGTGTAGATTGAGAATGAACCCATTGAAGTTGAGAAAAATTAGAGAGAAACTAAATGAAACATGCAAGATTCTGAAGTGCTTTGACCGGTGAAATGCTGGGAAGTTAGAAAATAGAACAGTGCAGCAATAGGCCCTTCGGCCCACCTTGATATCATTCTCAACTCATCCCACCTGTATGTACATGGTCCATGTCCCTTCTATTCTCTGGCCTTTCAAGTTTCTGTCTAAATGTCACTTCAAAACTTTACTCACATTTCTGTTTCTATGACCTTGCTTGGCAAAATCCACTCTCTTCCAACCCCAACCTCACTATCAAACCGGCAGACAAGGGAGGCGTGGTAGTAGTTTGGCACACCGACCTTTACACTGCTGAGGCTAAACACCAGCTCGCGGACACCTCCTCCTACTGCCCCCTTGACCATGACCCCACCTCCCACCACCAAACCATCATCTCCCAGACCATCCATAACCTCATCATCTCTGGGGATCTCCCATCCACTGCCTCCAACCTCATAGTCCCACACCCCGCACCGCCCGTTTCTACCTCCTGCCCAAAATCCACAAACCTGACTGCCCCGGCCAACCCATTGTCTCAGCCTGCTCCTGCCCCACCGAACTCATCTCTACATACCTCGACACGGTCCTTTACGCCTTAGTCCAAGAACTCCCCACTTACGTTCGGGACACCATCCATGCCCTCCACCTCCTCCATGATTTTTGCTTCCCCGGTCCCCAACGCCTTATCTTCACCATGGACATCCAGTCCCTGTACACCTCCATCCCCCATCACGAAGGACTCAAAGCCCTCCACTTCTTCCTTTCCCGCCGTACCAACCAGTACCCTTCCACTGACACCCTCCTTCGACTGACTGAACTGGTCCTCATCCTGAACAACTTCTCTTTCCAATCCTCCCACTTCCTCCAAACCAAAGGAGTAGCCATGGGCACCCGCATGGGCCCCAGCTATGCCTGCCTCTTCGTAGGATACGTGGAACAGTCCATCTTCCGCAGCTACACTGGCACCACCCTCCCACCTTTTCCTCCGCTACATCGATGACTGCATCGGCGCTGCCTCGTGCTCCCACGAGGAGGTTGAACAGTTCATCCACTTTACCAACACCTTCCACCCCGACCTCAAATTCACCTGGACGTTCTCAGACTCCTCCCTCCCCTTCCTACACGTTTCCATTTCTATGTCGGGTGACCGAATCAACACGGACATTTACTATAAACCGACCGACTCCCACAGCTACCTAGACTACACCGCCTCCCACCCTGCCCCCTTTAAAAACGCCATCCCATATTCCCAATTCCTTCATCTCCGCCGCATCTGCTCCCAGGAAGATCAGTTCCAATACTGTACAACCCAGATGGCCTCCTTCTTCAAAGACTGCAATTTCCCCCAGACATGATCGACAATGCCCTCCACCGCATCTCCTCCACTTCCCACTCCTCTGCCCTTGAGCCCCGCCCCTCCAATCGTCACCAGGACAGAACCCCACTGGTCCTCACCTACCACCCCACCAACCTCCATATACATCATATCATCCACCGTCATTTCCGCCACCTCCAAACAGACCCCAGCACCAGGGATATATTTCCCTCCCCTCCCCTATCAGCGTTCCGAAAAGACCACTCCCTCCGTGACTCCCTCGTCAGGTCCACACCCCCCCACCAACCCAACCTCCACTCCCGGCACCTTCCCCTGCAACCGCAAGAAATGCAAAACTTGTGCCCAGACCTCCCCCCTTACTTCCCATATCCCCCACAAATTCACCTGCACCTTCACACACATCATCATTTATTAAATCCGCTGCACCAGATGTGGCCTCCTTTATATTGGGGAGGCAGGCCGCCTACTTGTGGAACGTTTCAGAGAACACCTCTGGGACACCCGGACCAACCAACCAATCACCCCGTGGCTCAACACTTCAACGCCCCCTCCCACTCCCACTCCACCAAGGACATGCAGGTCCTTGGACTCCTCCATCGCCAGACCATAGCAACATGACGGCTGGAGGAAGAGTGCCTCATCTTCCGCCTAGGAACCCTCCAACCACAAGGGATGAACTCAGATTTCTCCAGTTTCCTCATTTCCCCTCCCTCCACCTGGTCTCAGTCAAATCCCTCGAACTCAGCACCGCCTTCCTAACCTGCAATCTTCTTCCTGACCTCTCCGCCCCCACCCTCACTCCGGCCTATCACCCTCACCTTGACCTCCTTCCACCTATCGCATTTCCAACGCCCTTCCCCCAAGTCCCTCCTCCCTACCTTTTATCTTAGCCTGCTGGACAGACTTTCCTCATTCCTGAAGAAGGGCTCATGCCCGAAACATCGATTCTCCTGCTCCTTGGATGCTGCCTGACCTGCTGCGCTTTTCCAGCAACACATTTTCAGCTCTGATCTCCAGCATCTGCAGTCCTCACTTTCTCCTTGAAAACTTCCACTCTCTGTAAAGAAAAAAGTCTTGGCTCACGCACCTCATTTAAACTTTCTCTTTCTCACCTTAAACCTCTGCGCTCTAGTGTTTGAAACTTACAAATTGGAAAAGAGATTCTGACTATCCACATTATCTGTCCCTGTCCTAACGTTATATTCCTGTACCTGGTCACCTGTCAGCCTCTGATACTCTCACAAAGCAATCCAACTTTGTTTAATTTCCTCTTAACACCTAACACACCCTTAAAAACATAACACAGGTAACATGCTGATAAACCCCTTTTGTACCCTCTCCAAAGCCTCCACATCCTTCCTATTGTGTGGAGATGAGAACTGCACACAGTACTCCAAAGGTGACCAAACAGAAGTTTTATACAATTACAACATCAGATGCAACCCACTATACCTAACGTTGTGACCGATGAAGGCCAGTATTCCATTTGCTTTCTTTCCCATCTGAAACACTTCTGTTGCCATTGTCAGGGAGTTACTGGCTTGCACCAAGATCCTTCTGTATATCAATGTTCCTCAGTATCCCAACTTTCATCTTGATTTTGACATCATCTCACACTTGTCCAGATTAAACTCAATTTGCCATTTCTCTGCACATCTTTCCAACTGATCTGTAACCTCCTGCAACCTTGGATCACCTTATTAATCCCAACTCCACCAATTTTCATTTCATCTACAATAATTATATTTGTCACTACCTTTCATTTCAATTGTGAGAGAATCTGTAACCAGAGGGCAGAAAATCCCAGCAAGGGCTCACCCATTGAAGATGGAGATGAGGAGGAATGTCTTCACTCAGAGGATAGTGACTCTGTGGGAATTCCTGACTGCAGGGGGCTGCCGAGGCTGTGTCCTTCAGAATATTTACAGCAGAGATGGTCAGATTTTAATTAAACAGAGAAACAAGAGTTTTGTAGAAAAGACAGGTAAATAGAGTAGAGGATCATCAGATCAACCATGATCTGACTGAAGGGCAGAGCATACACAATGAGCCAAATGGCCTAATTCCGCTCCTCCATCTCATGGTCTGAACTCAAACTCAGTATGTCTTGCAGAACATTATGGATCTCTGCTCACAAAACTCCTTTATAATGGCATTATTGGATATTTATTATTACACAGCATTTGATCTACACAAGACAGTTTTGTTGATGGTTCCTTGATATGATGTTATAGAAAACCATCTCGTATACAATTCAGGAATCCATCCATTACAGCCCTGATACTCATTAGTTATCCAATCGGGATGGAGACCACTGTCACACACAGTCACTGTACTGCCTTTGCTACAAATACATTCAGTGCCCTGACTGTAATCACATTGACATTACCATCACTGGTTGGTGCATATAAAAGAATTCCTGCTAATGATTGTTGCTGCTTGCTTATTCTCAGCTCCACCCACTGAACTCCAACTTTTGATTTTCAGATCCACGTAACTGTCTCATTAATGCATTAACCTCATCCTTTCTTCACAACTAGTTGATGTTTTGCCTAGTCTGCCTCTTGGGACTAGATTGGGTGGGGATATCTGGTCCTCATGGATGGGTTGGACTGAAGGATCTGCTTCCATGCTGTACATCTCTATGACTGTATGACTCTAACGCAACAACCCTTCAATATTCCCTTCCCAGCGGTGGTCATTCTGCAGCTACATCTCCGGAATGACAGTTCCATCATATCTATTCACTGTCATTCCTTCTGCCTTATGGCGAATACAGGGAGTCATTCCTCAGTAGTGGGAGGTTGAACGGATGGGTAGAGGTTACAGAGATCGGGAGGCTTACATGGGCTCGAGGCTGTTAGAGTTAAATAGAGTTACATCTGGTCAAGAATGTCAGTGGGACAAACGGGTTCGGGGATTGAAGGAATTCACAGAGATAGAGGGAGCTGGATTAGATTCTGGAAATAGGGATAGGGATGGATGTAGGGAGAGGCAGGCAGTCTGAAAGGCAGAGACAGTGGGTGTTTCAGGGAGAAGTGTATTGCATATACTAACAGAGATATGGAATGTTGTGGTGACGGAAGACATTTACAGTTATAAGGCGGCTTCCAGGTTCTGAAGACTGCATAGATAGGAAGGCAATGGAGAATGGCAGGTTACTGGGTTAAAGAGAGTTACACAAATGGGGAAGATTGCACAAACTGAAAGAGGTTCCTGTGATCAGAAGGGTTGAGGGGTGGGGGGGGGGAGGAGGAGGTTTAAATAGATTAAGATCGAAGAATTGGAGAAGGATAAGGAGGTTACAGATGTATGGATTGGGTGAGCTGACATTGAAAGTGAGTCTTATGGGAACTGTAGAGTCACAAAGATTGGGGTTTGTGCTAAATCGGCAGGGATTCCAAGGGATTACCCAACAAGTGAAGATTAAAGGGGCTGCATAGATTAGGGTGTTGTCAGGACTGGAAGAGGTTACACAGAAAGGGAGGGCTTTAAGGGCTGTAGACGTTTATGGAGATAGTGGCAGGGCTGAAGCAGTTTACAGTGACATGAAAACTTTTAGGACAGTACAAGAAAAACAGGCTTGAGTTTGTGCAATAATGGGAAGCTTAATAGGACTGGAGGAGCGAAGAAAGGTACAGACAGCAGTGGTGGCTGCAGATGTTAACGGATTATAGAGAGAGTGTGGGCTTCAGATTATGACAGCCATTGTACGAAGTGGAGTAGCCTTGGAAAATGGCGAGTTTGCAACTATAGAAGTTGCTGAAGGAACTGGAAGTGGCAAAAAATCTAGGGATGGTTGTGGAAGCAGTTGGTGGTTAGAGATAGGGAGCATTGCAGAGACTGCAGGGGATCATACCGACGGGGATTTCTAATAGCTGGGGAAAGTAACAGAAATAGACAAAGTGCAGTGTCTGAAGAGGGTTCAGCAACCAGGAGGTTTCAAGGTGCAGGACAAAGTTGCAAAGACTGGGACAGCTCTAGGGATTGGAGGAGCAAAGATAGGGAGGGCTTTCAACCCTGTAGGATAGTATGTTACAGAGATGGGGAGAGTTTCACAACTAAAGGGAGTTAGAAAGATCAGGAGGATTTGAGGTTATTGCAGCAGCTTTAACTGTATAATTTCTCCAGAGATAGGGAGGGTTGTGGAGACTTGAACAGGTGACATAGAGAGGGAGGGCTTTAGGAATAAGGATGACTTTTCAGAGAAACAGAAGGATGTAGGGATGGAACATGGTGAGAGTCACAGTGGCAATTAAGGCAGCTCATGAAGGTTACAGAAATAACTAGTGTAGTGATAAGGGTATAAGTAAAGGTATAAAGATTTGTAATGTCTGAAGGAGATTACATGCACAGCAAGGGGAGTAGGGACTACTAGAGTTTACAGAGACTGAGTCTGGTTGAGTGAGGAAGAGTTTATTGGCATCATTAGGATTGTAGAGACTAAATTCCATGATAAGGATGGTAGAACTGGATGGTATCCACAGCCTTGGAGGATATTAACAAGTGGAGGAGGTTCCTAAGGTCAGGATTCATAGAACATAGAAGAATACAGCGCAGTACAGGCCCTTCGGCCCTCGATGTTGCGCCGATCAAAGCCCACCTAACCTACACTAACCCACTATCCTCCATATACCTATCCAATGCCCGCTTAAATACCCATAAAGACGGAGAGTCCACCACTGCTACTGGCAGGGAATTCCATGAACTTACGACTCGCTGAGTGAAGAAACTACCCCTAACATCAGTCCTATATCTACCCCCCCTTAATTTAAAGCTATGCCCCCTTGTAATAGCTGACTTCGTACGTGGAAAAAGGTTCTCACTGTCAACCCTATCTAGCCCCCTAATCATCTTGTACACCTCTATCAAGTCACCCCTAAACCTTCTTTTCTCCAATGAAAACAACCCCAAGTGCCTCAGCCTTTCCTCATAGGATCTTCCTACCATACCAGGCAACATCCTGGTAAACTTCCTCTGCACCCGTTCCAGTGCCTCCACATCCTTCCTATAGTATGGCGACCAAAACTGCACACAATATTCCAGATGCGGCCGCACCAGAGTCTTATACAACTGCAGCATGACCTCAGGACTCCGGAACTCAATTCCTCTACCAATAAAGGCCAGTACGCCATATGCCTTCTTCACTGCACTATTTACCTGGGTGGCAACTTTCAGAGATCTGTGTACATGGACACCAAGATCCCTCTGCTCTTCCACACTACCAAGTATCCGACCATTAGCCCAGTACCCCATCTTTTTGTTACTCTTACCAAAGTGAATCACCTCACACTTAGCTACATTGAACTCCATTTGCCACCTTTCTGCCCAGCTCTGCAGCTTCTCTATATCCCGCTGTAACCTGCCACATCCTTCCTCACTGTCTACAACTCCTCCGACTTTCGTATCGTCCTCAAACTTGCTCACCCAACCTTCTAACCCTTCCTCCAGGTCATTTATAAAAATGATAAACAGCAATGGTCCCAAAACAGATCCTTGTGGAACACCGCTAGTGACGGCACTCCAAGATGAACCTTTGCAATCAACTACTACCCTCTGTCTTCTTCCAGCCAGCCAATTCCTAATCCAAACCTCCAACTCACCCTCAATGCCATATCTCTGTATTTTCTGCAGTAGCCTACCATGGGGGACCTTATCAAACGCCTTACTAAAATCCATATACACCACATCTACTGCTTTCCCCTCATCTACCTCCTTAGTCACCTTCTCAAAGAATTCAATAAGGTTTGTGAGGCACGACCTGCCCTTCACAAAACCATGCTGACTATCCTTGATCACATTATTCTTATCCAGATGTGCATAAATCCTATCCCTTACAATTCTCTCTAAGACTTTGCCCACAACAGAAGTGAGACTCACTGGCCTATAGTTACTAGGATTATCCCTACTCCCCTTCTTGAACAAGGGAACCACGTTTGCTAGCCTCCAGTCCTCTGGCACTACTCCTGTAGACAAAGAGGACACAAAAATCAAGGCCAATGGCTCTGCAATCTCCTCCCGTGCTTCCCAGAGAATCCTAGGATAAATGCCATCAGGCCCAGGGGACTTATCTATTTTCACCCTTGCCAGAATTTCCAACACCTCTTCTCTACATATCTCAAAGCCATCCATTCTACTTATTCGTGCCTCAGTATTCATATCGACAACAATGTCCTGTTCCTGAGTGAATACCGACGAAAAGTATTCATTCAGTGCCTCCCCAATCTCTTCAGCCTCCACACGCAACTTCCCATTACTATCCTTGATTGGACCTATTCCTACCCTAGTCATTCTTTTATTCCTAACATACCTATAGAAAGCCTTAGGGTTTTCCCTAATCCTACCAACTAAGGACCTTTCATGTCCCCTCCTTGCTGCTCTTAGCTCTCTCTTCAGGTCCTTCCGGGCTACCTTATAACTCTCATTCGCCCTTATTGAACCTTCACGCCTCATCTTTACAAAGGCCGCCCTCTTCCATTTAACAAGGGATTCCAATTCCTTATTAAGCCACGGCTCCCTCACACGACCCTTTCCTCCCTGCCTGATAGGTACGTACTTATCAAGGACACTCAATAGTTGCTCCTTGAACAAGTTCCACATATCAATTATGCTCTTGCCTTGGAATCTACATTTCCAATCCACACATCCTAAGTCATGCCTCAACGCATCATAATTTCCCTGCCCCCAGCTATAACTCTTGCCCAGTAGTACACACTTATCCCTCTCCATCACTAGAGTAAAAATCACCGAATTGTGGTCACTGTCCCCAAAGTGCTCACCTACCTCTAGTTCTAATACCTGGCCTGGTTCGTTACCCAGAACCAAATCCAGTATGGCCTCACCTCTTGTTGGCTTATCTACATATTGTGTCAGGAAACTCTCCTGCACACATTGCACAAACACTGACCCATCTAACGAACTTGAGCTATAGCTTTCCCAATCAATATCAGGAAAGTTAAAGTCCCCCATAACAATCACCCTATTACTGTCACTCTTCTCCTGAATCATCTTGGCAATCCTTTCTTCAACGATTCTAGGACTATTAGGAGGCCTGTAAAAGACTCCTAACAGGGTGACCTCACCTCTCCTATTCCTAACCTCAACCCAAACTACCTCAGATGGCAAATCTTCGTCCATCTTCCTTTCCACCGCTGTAATAGTATCTTTGACAAGCAAAGCCACCCCCCCCCCCTCTTTTACGCCCACCTCTGACCCTACTAAAACATTTAAACCCTGGAACCTGCAACAGCCAATCCTGTCCCTGATCACTAATCCAGTATTTGATTTTCAGCATCTGCAGTCATTGTTTTTACCCAGGTAATTACAGAGCAGATAGTCTGACAGCAGGGGGAGGGATATTATTGGAAACAATTCTGAGGGACAGAATGAATCAATAATTGGAAAGGTAGGAAACAATTAGGGATAGTCAGCATGGATTTGGTAAAGGAAGATCCTGTCTGATAAATTCAGCTGAGTTTTCTTTGAAATCACGAATAAAAATTTGATGAGGGCTGTGCAGATGATGTGGATTCCTTGGAGTTCAATATGGCCTTTGACAAGGTCCCACATGGAAGGCTGGTCCAACAGACCAATGGGATCCAAGGCAAGTTGGTAAATTGGATCCACAATTGGAGGAGTGTTGGTTTTGTGTTTGAAATTCTTTCATCAGTGGGCATACGACAGGGATCTGTGCAGGAGCCATTGCTGTTTGTATGTACATGAATACCTTGGATGTGAAAGCAGAAGGTGTCATTATCAGGTTTGCAGATGACATGAAAGGTGAGTGTGTTGCCCACAGTGAAGGGGATGGTTTCAGGCTACAATCTAAAGGTTGAGGCTGGGACAGAATTTCAAGAGAGTAATTTAAATAGACAAGGCAGGCAAGAGCACAGCAGGCAATGAGAGAAAACTGATCAATTCAACAACTTTATTTCAACATAACAGGCCTAACAGGAAAGGCAGATGAACTTGGTGCATGGGCGGGTACATGGGACTGAGACACCATAAATATTACAGAAATACAGCTGAGGGAGGGACAGGACTGACAGCTCAATGTTCCGAGGTACAGATTCTACAGGATGGAGAGTACAGGAGGTGAGAGAGGAGGATTGGAGTTTTTGATCAGTGAAACATCACTGCAGTACTTAGAGAGGATATTCCTGAGGATCGCCCAGTGATGCTATAATGGTGGAAATGAGAAATGAGAATGGGTCATCACTTTGATATGACTGCACTACAGGCCCTCAATAGTCAGTGGGAAAATTGAGCAGCAAATATGTCAGGAGATCTCAGATATCTGTCAGAATGATAGCGTTGTAATGGTCGGGGATTTTAACTTTCCAAACTTAGACTAGGACTGCCAGAGTGTTCAGAGCTTGGATGGGAGGGATTTGTTAGGCATATTCAACAAAACTGTCCCAGTCAGAATGTCAATGGTCGGATTGCAAGAAGGGGTATAACCTGACCTCCCCTTGGGGAACAAGGTAGGGAAAGGGACTGAGGTGTTCATGGGGAAACACTTTGGCAAAGTCACAACAATCGTATTAGTTTGAAAATAGCGATGGAAAAGAACTTGGCTGGTTTTCAAGTTAATGATCAAAACTGGCCCTGCCTGAATCCAGAAGGTACTAGTCAAGAGCATTTAACAATTGATTGTGGAGGCTATTTGCAAGTAAAGGGAGATCAGGCAGATGGGAAGCTTTCAAAATTGAGAAAAAATGAGAGTTCAGGTCCAGCATATTCCTGTTAATGTGAAGTATAATGCTGATACAAGTAAGAAACACTGAATGACTGGAGATATTGAGGTTCTCATCAAGAGAAATGGAGCACGTGTCACATATAGCCAGCTGAACTAAGGGAATTCATTGAAGAACATTGCGGTGGAGTAATACACTTAAGTGGGAAATCAGGAGGGCCCAAAGGGAACCACAGAAAGCTCTGGCAGATCAAACTGAGGAAAATATAAGTATATTAACAACAGAAGATTAAATACGGACAGAATATGGTTCCTTAATGATCAATGGGGCCAACCAAATGTGGAACCAGAGGAGATGGCTGAGATCCTAAACGAAAATTTCACGTTTCAACTTACTGTGAAGAAAGACTGGCAAAGTCAGGGAAATAAACAATGATGTCTTCAAAAGAGTTCACATTACAGAACAGGAGGTAATGGAGGGTTTAAAATGCACAAAAGGTAGACAAATCCCTGGGAACTAATCAAGTATATCCCTGGATATTGTGGGAAGCTCAGGAAGAAATTGTGGGGTCCCATAAAGAGATTTTTCTATCACTGACAGCCACGGGTGATGAGCTGGAAGCCTGGAGTGTGGCTGATGTTGTGCCAATATTTAGGAAAGTCTGCAGGGGAAAGCCAGGGACATAAACACCAATTAGCTTGATGTCAGTGGTGCATAAGTTGTTGGGAGTGATTCTGCTGAACAGGAGTTACATGCATTTGCAAAGCAAGGATTAATTGGAGATAGTCAGCACAGCTTTGGAGTATTACATAGAATTCTGATCATCCTGATTTAGGAAGCATTATCTGAAATTGTAATTGGAGCAAAGATTGACGAAGATGTTACAGATGCTGGAGAGTTTGACAGAATCCAAGAATCTGGATAAGCTGGAAAGCAACATGGGGTAATGAGATTGCATTCTCCTTAACTTTATCTGCCAAAGCTAAGAGTTTTCTATAGCATATAAGGACAAAAAAACAAATGGAGAGACAATAGGGCCACTCAAAGATCAGTGAGGCCATCCATATGTGGAACCACAGGAGATGGGCGCGACCCTAAATGAATATTTCATGTCAGAACGCACTGTGGACAAAGACTAAGAAACAAAGGGAAAGAAACAATGATGTCTTGAAAAGAGTCCCCATTACAGAAGAGGTGGTGCTGGCGGCTTTAGAACACAAAGGTAGAGAAAGCCCTAGGTCCTGAACAAGTGTATCCCAGAACATTGTGGCAAAGTAGTGGCAGGGACACGAGCAGAGATATTTCTATCATTGTTCTTCATATTTCCATTGGGCGTAGGTGGCTGAGGGGTAACCATATAAAGGTTTAGAAAACCATGAGGGATACAGGTAAGTTGATTAGCCAACATCTTTATTCCAGGGTAGTGGAGTCCATAGCTAGATGGGATTGAAGCATGTAAGGAGGAGGTGTTAGCAATGCTGCAAACTGTAAAGGTAGCTAAGTCCCCTGGGCTGGATAGGATTTATCCTCGTATTCTCTGCGAAACCAGGAAGGAGATTGCTAAGTCTTTGGCTTTGATCTTTATGTTGTCATTGTCTACAGGAATAGTGCCAGAAGGCTGAAGGATAGCAAATGTTGTCCCCTTGTCCAAGAAAGGAAGCAGAGAAAACCCTGGTAATTATAAGAGCTGTGAGCCTTACTTTGATTCTGGGTCAAGTGTTGGAAAAGCTTATAAGAGATAGGATTTATAACCATCTGGAGATGAATAAGTTGATGAGGGATAGTCAACACAGGTTTTTGAAGGGTAGGTCGTGCATCGCAAACCACTGAGTTCTTTGAGAAGGTGACCAATGAGGTGGATCAAGGTAAAGCAGTTGATGTAGTGTTTTTGGATTACAGTAAGGCTTGTTTGTTAAGTTTGTTAAGGCTCCCCATGGTAAGTTATTGCAGACAATACAGAGGCATGGGATTGTGGGTAATTTCACAGGTGGGATCAGAAATTGGCTCAATGAAAGAAGACAGAGAGTAGTGGTTGATGGGAAATATATATCCTGGAATTCAGTTACTAGTGGGGTAACGCCACGATGTGTTTTGGATCCACTGTTGCTTGTCATTTATATAAATGATCTGGATGAGGGCATTGAAGGATGGATGAGTGAAGTTGCAGATTACACTAAGGTTGATAGAGTTGTGCATAGTGATCCAGGATGTTGTAGGTTACAGAGAGGCATAGATAAACTGCAGAGCTAAACTGAGAGTTCGCAAATGGAGTTTAATACGGAAAAGTGTGAGGTGATTCACTTTGGAAGGAATAACAGGAACACAGAGTACTGGGCTAATGGTAAGATTCTTGGTAGTGTCGGTGAACAGAGAGATCTCTGTGTCCATGTACATTGATCCCTGAAAATTGTCACTCAGGTTGATAAGTTTGTTCAGAAGGCATTTGGTGTGTTAGCTTTTATTGGTAGATGGATTGAGTTTTGGAACAATGAGATCATGCTGCAGCTGTACAAAACTCGCGGGTGGCCACACCTGGGGTATTGGTTACAGTTCAGGTCACTACATTACAGCAAGAATGTGTAAGCTTTGGAAAGGGTTCAGAGGAGATTTACTTGGATGTCACTTGGTCTGGAGGGAAGGTCTTACAAGGAAAGGCTGAGGGACTTGAAGCTGTTTTTGTTCAAGAGAAAACATTTGAGGCGAATTAATTGAGGCATACAAGATAAGCACAGGGTGCGATGGGTTGAGAGGGTTTTCCCTTGGATGGCAATGCCTTGCATGATGGGAGATAGCTTTAAATTGAGGGGAGATAGGTGTAGGACAGATGTCAGAGGTAGCTTCTTACCTCAGAGTAGTATGGGGCGTGGAACGCACTGTCTGCAACAGTAGTAGACTCACCAACTTTAAGGGTATTTAAATGGTCATTGTATAGACATATGGACGATAATGGAATAGTGTTGGTTAGATGGGCTTCAGATTGGTTCCAGAAGTTGGCACAATATTGAAGGCCGAAGGGCCTGTAGTGCGCTGTCATGTTCTATGGTCTAGAGGGCATAAATATGAGGTGAGAGAGGAAAGACTTTAAAGGAATTGGAGAACATTTTTCACACAGAGAATGGTGCAGGTGTGGAATGAGCTCCCGGGGGAAATGGTAGAGAAAAGTAGAATAGCAACATGTAAAAGACAGGTACATGGAGGGGAGAAGGTTTGAAGGGATATGGGTCAAATGTAGAGAAATGCGTCTCATTCAGGGACTCTTGTTAGCATGGACTGGTTGGATCGAAAGAACTGTTTCCGTGTTGCATGCCTCTGTCTCCAGTTATTGGAGGAGGAGACTACCGAGATAAAGCATGTTGTAGACACTGAAGCAAGTTACAGAGATAGGTATGGTAGGCTGGAATGCAGTACGTTTCAAACATGTGGAGAGACTATCAGGAAGGGAGGAGGTTACAGAGATAGGAAATGTTATAGGGATTAAAAATTATTAAAGACACTGGATCACAAGACATGCCATAGATACAGTATTGCAGAGTAATGAGTCTTAGTACAACAGAACTTACAGTAGGGGTGGCGATTGAGCCTGGGGGGTGTGTGTGTACTGTGCTCCCCTCCAGCACTGTGTCAATGTCATGTTTTGTTCACAGATGTTTGGAGCCTTCTCATTCTTCTTTGCTCTGTGCACTGTGAGCGATCTTACCTCACTACTGGATTTATTGAAGGCTCCAGATCTCTTTTCCCTTTGTCTGTCTCTGTGTTCAATGTGGTGATGGATGATCCACCCCGCAGCTGGGAAGATTATTGAGTCAGGACCTTCCTGAATACATACAGGAGACAGAGGAGTAGACACAATGGGGAATTAGACTGATGTAGTGAGGGTTACACAGGGAGAATGGCATTGAGCCCCAGACAGATCTGGAAAATGGAGCGATATTAAGTAAGCGCACCAAATTGCTGGAAGATGTCAGGATCACACAATTGTGTCGGGAGAAAGGGTTTAGCTTCATGATGTCCTGGTATCAGTGCTCAGGAATGAGCAACCAGTGAGCAGGCGAAGTGATGGCCGAGTGGAATTATTGCTACAGAATGTATCCAAAACCTCAGCTAATGTTCAGGATAGGCA
This sequence comes from Chiloscyllium punctatum, assembly GCF_047496795.1. Lineage (NCBI taxonomy): Eukaryota > Metazoa > Chordata > Chondrichthyes > Orectolobiformes > Hemiscylliidae > Chiloscyllium > Chiloscyllium punctatum. The sequence goes on from NC_092777.1 coordinate 7,304,055, forward strand.
GGTTTGAATCCCACCATCTGAAATTGAGACATTTGAAATCAGTAGTTTTAAAAATAATAATAATCCATAAATAAGTATGAGCCCATTGCTGATGGATAAAAAAACCCCAAACACTTGTCCTTTTGAGAAGGACATCTGCCCATCCTCACGTGGTCTGCACGACATCCCCACAGCAAAGTGTTTGCCTTTCAATTACCCTCTGAAATGGCTGAGCAAGTTACTCAGTTCAAGGGCAGCTAGGGCTGGGCAAGGAAGGCTGGTCAGCCAGAGACACCCACATCCAATAACTGATTTACAAAATAATCCATTAGGATGGTCTCACTGGAATATGCTGGGAGTAGTGTCCCGGCTAATCATGTCGGTAGGTTTATGGACAGAGCTTTAAACTGACAGAGAGGATGCAGGGACAGGGTACAGGTGAAAGGAGCTTTCCAAATCCAAATAGAAAAGGTGAAGCATCAGAACAGCGCAGGGATGTGGCTAAAAACAAGCAGAAAGGAACAGGATGGGACAAAGTTTAACTAAAACTGTACATCAGTGAATAGATTTGTGACAGGAAATTGTAGGAAAGAGTAAGTTATGTTTTTTTAATCGATAATGTCGCTGTAATAAGGTAGATGGATTTAAGACTCAGAGATAAAAGAGATTTAGACACCAGAGAGACATGCTTCCAGGGCGAACAAAAGTATTCAATGGATCACAACCTTGTGGAAACTCAGGCAAAATGGGTTACGCTAACAATAATGGATAACAAAGGCATCACAGAGATAGCATTTGACCTCCGTTCATGAAGTAGAGTCAGTCTGAATGTAAATTCTGGCTACTACTTGCCAAGGACTCAAGCAGCAGAACAGTTTTAGCGACTGAACAGCAAAAAGGCATAATGATAATTCAGTGAAACTTCAAAATTCTTATAATCTGGGACAATCACCCTGACAAGAGTGATATTGGAAGAGGAGTTCGGAGAATTTTTTTCAGTATTTCTTTGAATAAAACATTGTACAACTGGGTTGGTATGTAACTATCTCAGACCCACCGTTGCACGATGAAACTTAGTGAATGCTTAATTTCACCTGGAGAGATCCTCCAGCAAATTGTGATAAAGTGCAGTTTTAAGGAATATAACATCTTAAAGTGAATCACAGAAAGGACAAGCTGCATCTAAAAACAAAAACAACCAATTACATGAGTTTGAGAGGAGAACTGACCAAGATAAACAGGCTAAACAGACTGAAATATGTGTCTGTAAATGAATAATGGAAAACATTTGAAGGAACAGTGTAAAACACTCAACAAAAGGACATTCCATTGAAACAGACAAAACCTCAGCAAGACATCCTCACTAGTCCCTCAATCAGGACAAAATGGAACATATTAGATTATGAGGCTGAGACGATCACCAAAAATACTTAAAGCCCTGAAGTGAGAGAGTGTTTTAGGAGTAAGTATTAAAGGGATTGCAAAGGGTCGGCTAGCAGGAGGAAGGCAGGGGAAGGGGAATCATTGACACGGTTTATTGGCACAATAGGAACAGGGAGAGGTGAAGACGCTGGAGGTGATGAGAATGTTACAGAGAGTTGTCAGGGCCTGAACAAAGCCAGTACGGATCGCTGCAGCTGGAGGGGTTTGCAGTGGTAGGGATGGACATAAGCATTTTATTTATTAATTCATGGAATGTGGGTGTCACTGCCTGGACCAGCATACATTGCCCCACTGGTAATTATCCAGAGGGTAGTTCAGAGTCAGACATATTGCTGTGGGTCTGGAGTCACATGTCAGCCAGACCAGTTTAGAATGTCAGATGTCCTTCCCTAAAGGAGGTAAGTGAACCAGATGAGTACCTCCTACTAATCAACAATGCTTTTATGGTGGCTGCACCAATGTCTTGTACAGCCACAACATGACATCCCAACTCCTACTGTCAATGCTCTGACCAATGAAGGTAACCATCCCAAACGTCTGCTTCACCAGCCTGTCTACCTGTGACACCACTTTCAAAGAACTGTGTACCTGCATCCCTGGGTCACTGACTGACAACACTACCCAGGGTCTGAGCATTAACTTTACAAGTCCCGCCCTGGTTTGTTTCACCAAACTAGAATACTTCACCTTTATCTAATTAAACTCCACCTGCTATTCTTCAGCCCACTATCCCAGCAGTACTGTTCATCCTGTTGTATCATAGATAACCTTCTTCACTGTCCACTTTATCACCAATTTCAGTGTCACCCAAAAAAAGCTTACTTACCTGGAAACCAATATTCCCATCCAAACCATTTATCCAAATGACAAACAACAGTGGACCCACTACACCGCTAGTCACATTCCTCCGGTCAGAAAAACAACATGGCTCCCATCACCCTCTGTCTCCTACCATCAAGCCAATTTTTTATCCAATTGACTAGCTCCTCCTAACCTTTTACATTGATCTGAGCTTATTACCCAGTTTACCACATGGAAAGGAGAACACAGAACAGTACAGCATAAGACCCTTCGTCCATGATGCCATGCCAATCTTTAATTCGAATGTAAGATCAAACTAACCTACATATCCTTTATTTTACTGCCATTCATGTGCCTATCCAGAAGTACATTAAATGTTCCAAATGCATCTAATTTTACTGCCACATCTGGCAGTGAATTCCACTCAGCCACCACTCTAAATGTAACAAACCTACCTCTGAAATCTCCCCTTAACCATCCGCTAATCACCTTAACATTAGACTCCCTTGTAATAGCTAGTTATGTCAGGGTAAAAAATGTCTCTCAATATTCACTCTGTGCCTCTCATCATCTTGTTCACCTCTACCAAGTCACCCCGCCCCTTTCTTCACTCCAATGAGAAAAGCCTTAGCTCCCTCAACCTTTCTTCATAAAACATGCCCTCCAGTACAGGCAGCATCCTGGTAAATCTCCTCTTTACCCTCTCTAAAGCTTCCACATCCTTCCTGTAATGAAGGGACCAGAACTGAACACAATATTCCAAGTGGGGTTTAACCAGGGCTCTATAGAGCTGCATCATAACCTCATGGCTTTAAAACTCAATCCTCAAACTAATGAAATCCCACACAATATATTCCTTCTTAACAAGGCTCTCAGCTTGGGTGGCAACTTTGAGGGATATAAGGACTTGGAACCCAAGATCCCTCTGTTCCTCCACACTGCCAAGGATCCTACCTTTAACCCTGCATTCTGCATTCAAATTCAACCTTCCAAAATGAATGACTTCACACTTTTCCAGATTGAACTCCATCTGCCACTTCTCAGCCCAGCTCTACGTCCTGTCATTGTCCCGTTGCAACCTATAACAGCCGTCCACACTATCAACCACTCCACAAACCCTCATTTCATTGGCAAACTTTCTAACCCACTCTTCCACGCACACATTCAAGTCATTCCTAAACTCACAAAGAGATGAGGTCCTGTAACCTCTCCCTGCAGAAAACCACTAGTCACTGAGTTCCAGGATGAATGCTTTCCATCTATCATCACCCTCTGTCTTCAGTTAGACAGGTTCTCCTGTATCCCATGCCTCCGTACTTTCTGAATGAGCCATAAAAGTGTCTTGTCACATTCTTAATAGATTCAATATGAGGCATGACCTGCCCCTTACAAAACCATAGTATCTCTAATCAAACAATGGTTTTCTACGGAGTCATAAATCCGCTCTCTCAGAGTCCTCTCCAATAATCTGCACACCACGGACAGAAACTAACAGGTCTGTAATTCCCAGGATTATCCCTATTCCCTTTCCTGAACAAGGGAATAACATTTGCCAACCTCAAATCATCTGGTACGACTCCAATAGACAGTGAAGATACAAAGGTCATCGCTAAGTGTGCAGCAATCTCTTCCCTCACTTCCTCTAGTAACTTTGGGTTCATCCAGTCTGGTTCAGTGACTTATCTATCCTTGTCTTTTACAAAATTCTCAGCACAGCCTCCTTCTTAACATTCACCTGTTCACATATATCAGCCTGTTTCACGCTGTCCTCACACATAACAAGGTCCCTCTCAGGCATAATATTCATTAATGACCTCCCCTACCTCCTGTGACTCCAGGCACAAGTTCCCTCCACTATCCCTACCCTCACCCTTGCCATCCTCGTCTTCCTCCCATAATTGGAGAATGCCTTACGGTTTTCCTTAATCCTTCCCAACAAAGCTTTTTCATGCCCCCTTCTAGTTGTCCTAAGTCCATTCCTCAGTTCCTTTATGGTATCTCCAGAGATTCGCTACAGTGTGGAAACAGGCCATTTGGCCAAACACCTCCATATCAATCCTCCAAACAGTACAGCACCCAGAACTATCCCACCAACCTAACTTTCTCCATTTGCCCTGACTAATGCGCTAAACTGCACATCCGTGAACTCTATGGGTAATGTAGCATGGCTGAGTCACCTAACATGTACATCCTTGGGATGTGGGGGAAAAATAGAGCACATGGAGGAAACCCACGCAGACACAGGGAGAATGTGTAAACTCCACACAGACTGTCGCCTGAGGCTGGAATCGAAATGGAGTCCATGGTGCTATGAGGTCACAGTGCTAACCACTGAGCCATCGTGCTGCTCCATGTTACCCTCTAGAAACGTGTCTGATTCTCGCGTCCTCAACCTTATGTAAGCGTCGTTCTTCCTCTTGACTCTGGAGTCACAGGAGGTAGGGGAGGTCATTAATGAATATTATGCCTGAGAGGGACCTTGTTCTACATCCCTTTGAACCTTGTTAAATGCTTCGCTAAAGTCCACGTGGACAATGTTCACTGCTCTGCCTTCATCTATCTCTTGGCCACCTCCTCGAAGAGTCAATCCGGTTTGTGAAACATGGTTTTCCACTCACAAAGCCATGTTGACCACCTCGAATCAGCCCTTGCCTTTTGAAATATACATAGCTCCTTTCTTTCAGAATCTCCTCCAACAACTTCCCCATCATTGGGCTCACTGGGCTGTAATTCCCTGGCTTTTCCCTGCAGCCCATAAGTGATGGAACAGCATTAGCCGCCCTCCAGTCTTCCAACACCTCACTGTGTCTGTTGATAATATAAATATCTCTGTAAGGGATATTACAATCTCTTCCCTAGCTTCCCACAATATTCGAGGATGAGCTACTGAGCTACTGAGGATTGATCTACCTTTATTTGTTTTAAGATTCCAGCACTTTCTCTTCTCTGTTGAGGATTCTTTCCAAGACATCACTAATTTATTTCCCCAAGTTCCCGAGCTTCCATGTCTTTCGCCACAGTAAATACCGACAAGACTATTTTGTCTAATATCTCACCCATCTCCTCTGGTTCCACACATAAGCGACCTTATTAATATTTAAGAGGCCCTATTCTCTACAAAGATACTGTTTAGCTTATTGAAACTTGCACAATAGGCTTCTGATAATTCAAATACATCATATCCCCCGTACCACTACATCCCTCCTGCACCCTTACAATTCTGCCATTTATGTTCACACCAACAAATTAAATCCAGTAGGCTCAAAAACAAATTCTCTTTTATAAAATGTATTTCCATGTGCCCAGTCATTGTATATTGACATATCATTTCTAACAATTTCAGTATACTTCTGATTTACTGTCGGGCTAACAATATTTGGTTTCAGACTGACAGCAGAAACAGTTGAGGTACTTCTTGTTTATCAATCTGAAAAAGGTAGCTCACAGGGTCAGCAGGTAATAGAGAAGGCAAATCAAATGCTGACATTTATTATAGAGGGAGTGGAGTCTAAAAACATGGAGGTCTAGCTAAAACTGTGCAAGGTACGAGTCAGACCACACCTCGAATATTATGAACAGTGTGAGTGCCCGAAGGAAAGATATTATCGCATTGGAGGCATTCCAGAGGAGGTTCATTCGGCTGATCCTGGGAATGGAGGGATTTTCTAATGAGAAGAGGTGGAGTAGGTTGAGGTTGAACCTGTTGAAGTTTAGATCATGAGAGAGAAATGGAATGAAAAATGCAAGATTCTGAGGGGCTCTGATCGGGCAGATGCTGGGAAGTTAGAAAATAGAACAGTACAGCATAGCAACAGGCCCTTCGGCCCGCCATGTCTGTGCTGTCCAAGACGTTACTCTCAACTCATACCATCTGCCTGCACATGGTCCATATCCCTCTATTCTCTACCTGTCACGTTTCTGTCTAAATGCCACTTCAAAACTTCACTCACATTTCTGCTTCGATAACATCTCTCGGTAACCTCCATTCTCTACGTAAAAAAACTTGCCTCACACATCTCTTTTAAACTTTCTTTTTCTCACCTTAAATCTATGCGCTCTAGTACTTGAAGCTTACACATTGGAAAAGAGATTCCGACTATCCACATTATCTGTCCCCGTCCTAAAGTTATATTCCTGTACCTGGTCACCTGTTACCCTCTGATACTCTCACAAAGCAATCCAATTTTGTTTAATTTCCTCTTACACCTAACACACCCTTAAAAACCCTAACACAGGCAACGTGCTGATAAACCCATTTTTGCACCCTCTCCAAAGCCTCCACATCCTCCCTATTGTGTGGAGATGAGAACTGCACACAGTACTCCAAATGTGGCCAAACAGAAGTTTTATAGAATCACAGCATCAGATGCAAACCACTATACCCAACATTGTGACCGATGAAGTCTGTGCCGCCCACGAAAGGTGGCACAGTGGTTAGCACTGTTGCCTCATAGTGCCAGACCCGAGTTCAATTCCCGCCTCAGGCGACGGACCTGTGTGGAGTTTACACATTCTCCCTGTGTCTGCAAGGGTTTCCTCTGGGTGCTTTCTATTGCCATTTTCAGGAAGTTACTGACTTGCAAAAGATCCTTCTATATATCAATGTCACTCAGTATCCTAACTTTCTTCTGGACTTTGACATCATCACAGTTACTGTACTGCCCTTGCTGCCAGTACATTCAGTGCCCTGACTGTAACCATATTGACATTACCATCACTGTCTGGTGCCTATAAAATAATTCCTGCTAATGGTTGCTGCTGCTTGCTTATTCTCAGCTCCACCCAAATAGACTCCAAATCTTGATCTGCAGATCCACATGATTGTCTCATTAATGCATTAACCTCATCTTTTCTTCACAACATGTTGGCTTTTTGTCCCATCTGCCTCTTGGGAATAGATTGGGTGGGGATATCTGGTCAGCATGGATGGGTTGGACTGAAGGGTCTGTTTCCATGCTGTACATCTCTATGACTGTATGACTCTAACGCAACAACCCTTCAATATTCCCTTCCCAGCGATGGTGATTCTGCAGCTACATCTCTGGAATGACAGTTCCATCATATCTGTTCACTGTCATTCCTTCTGCCTTATGGCAAACGCAGGGAGTCATTCCTCAGTAGTGGGGGGTTGAACGGATGGGGAGAGGTTACAGAGACAGGGAGGCTTACAGGGGCTCAAGGATGTTAGAATTAAATAGATTTACATCTGGACAAGAATGTCAGTGGGCCAAAGATGTTTGGGAATTGGAGAAATTTACAATGATAGAGGGAGCTGGGTTAGATTCTGGAGCTGGGGTAGGGATGGGTGTAGGGAGAGGCAGGCAGATTGAGAGGCACAGACAGGGGGTGTTTCAGGGAGAAGTGTATTGTGTATACTAACAGAGATATGGAAGGTTGTCATGACTGAAGATGTTTACAGATATAAGAAGGCTTCAAGATTCTGGAGGCTACAGAGATAGGAAGGCAATGGAGAATGAGCTGAAAATGTGTTGCTGGAAAAGCACAGCAGGTCAGGCAGCATCCAAGGAGCAGGAGAATCGATGTTTCGGGCATAAGCCCTTCTTCAGCAACACATTTTCAGCTCTGATCTCCAGCATCTGCAGTCCTCACTTTCTCCAGGCAATGGAGAATGCCAGGTTACTGGGTTGGAGACAGTTACACAGATAGGGAGGGTTGCACAAACTGAAAGAGGATCCTGTGGTCGGGAGGGGTTTGGAGTTGGGAACAAGTGTGAAATTTTAAAAGATTAACATCGAAGAATTGGAGAACGATAAGGAGATTACAAATTTTTCCACAGCTAAGGAAGGGTTGTAGGAGCTGGAGAAGATTACATAGGTCGGGACCGATGGAGAGGTTAAAGACAAATACATTGACATGGAGAGTGGTATTGGTGGGAAGCGCTTACAGGGATAGACAAGACTGTCAGGGTTTACAGGGATGAAGGAATTTAGTATCTACTGGAGACGTTTAGGAATTAGGTTGTTAAGGATTGGAGAACCTGATAAAGACAGAGACAGAGAGAATGTTGTGGACGAGAGGAGATTTCAAACAGAGGAAGGATTATTGGGACTGGAGGATATTACAGAGATCACGAATACAGCATGGGCCTGGATTGATGCCTGCGATCCCCTGTATTGTCTCAGGGAGGACCAGCACAGCAGAGGTGAAAGCAGGACCCTCACAAGAATGAAGCCTAGAATGTTGCTGTTCCTTGCTCAGCACTATATCTATGTCCTGACTTCCGGGTCTGAATACAGAAGGCCACTAACTCCTCCATGTGCTGTTTACTCTGAGTAATCTTACCGGCTGCAGGATTTACTGAAGGTTCCAGATCTCCCTCTCCATCTCTCTCTGGCTGACCAAGCATCTTCAATGAGGTGATGGTTGAGACAGGAGTTAGGAATATCCTGATTAACTTCATGAGACAGAGAAATAGACAGAATGGGAAATTAGACTGATGCAGTGAGGATAACTCGTGCAGAGTAGCACAGAGTTCAGCAGAGATCTGGAAAATCCCAGTCTCCATCCCTGGCCTGTGCTGCTGCGTCTCTCTGGTTTGGAGAATACTGTTGATTCAGGATCTCAGACCAGCTGTAAGAGGGAGAAACGCTGACAGAGGCAGCAAATTGACCTACACATCAAGGGATACCACATGGAGAGATACTGGGTGATACCACCAGAGTACAGAAAGGTATCAGGATCACACAATCGTGTCCGAAGATGTGGTTCTGATGCAGTGGGAACTGCTCCCAGTCCTCAGGGAGGAGTCAGCCATTATATTGGGATGGGCTCCACTGGAACTGTGGTTGGGCCAGTGCCCCGGTCAATCAAATTGCTTTAAAATGACACAGATGAGGAGGGACAGGGCTTAGGTTAAAGGAAATTCCCAAATCCAAAGAGAAAGCTTGAAATATTGGAAAACCATGGAGTTATGGCTAAAGACAAACAGGAAGAAACAGGAAGGGACTGAGTTTAACTGAAATTAGGTTTATGACAGGAAATTGTGGTAAAAATTACTGTTTCTTAATTTGTGATTTCTATCTACTCGCCATCACAGAGACATGGTCACAGGGTGAACAAAGATGGGTCAGCAATATTCACAGCTACACAACATTGTGGAAAACCAGACAGAATGGGAAGCAGGATGGAGGACTCCCACAGTTAGGGATAACAATTGGGATTACCAGGAAAATATGTGGCCTCAGATTATCAAGCAATAGGAAACCAAATTCTGAGTAATAAGGGTCAGAACTCAAAACTGGAATGAGTGTGTTAAGGCCCTTTCACAGCATTACATTGTTAGACACTGCATTAACAGGGAATAATTAGAATTTGTAATAAAGGCACTGGGAGCATTGTGAGGGAATTCAATCTTCCTATCTCGCTATCTCATTGGTGATGGATCACAGCTGAGGCTGACTCTCTCTCACTCTCAGGGGGAGTCTGTAGGTGGCTATACATACCGATGTGACCTTCCACAGATTCTGTTACACTTGGGGCAGAAGGTGGCCGTGGGAAGGGGGTGGGTGGGGCGTTGGTGTGACAGCTAGCTCCTTGTGCTGTTTACTTCTGGGTTCCCATTTTCACCTCAGCAAGTCTCAAGGTGCTCAACACCTACCCAAAGCTCCTCCCCTACTTTGGAAGATCTTGGCCAAGTAATTCCCAGGAGTTACCAGATTGGATTAAGAGATGAAAAAAAAATCAATTCTGAAGTACCCAATGTTTAGAAATGTGGACGCATTTGTTAGAGATCGCTAAGGAGTCTCCGAGCAGGAGTGCAGTAGGAAGAGGACACATTGTCAGCGTTTAATCAGGTGATAGTAACATGGAGAATTAAAGGTGCTGGAGGTGGTGAGAGTGTTGCAGAGAGTGCCCAGGGCCTGAACAGTGTTACAAAACCAGGACGAATTGCTACAGCTGTTTGCTGAGATAGGAAGGGTCATGCATTTTCATTGATTCATTCATGACCTGAGGATGTCACTGGTTGGACCAGCATACATTGCCCCACTGCTAATTGCCCAGAGGCAGCTCAGAGTCAGCCATGTTGCTGTGGGTCTGGAGTCACATGTGAGACAGACCAGGTATGAATGTCAGATGTCCCTCCCTAAAGGACATATGTGAACTCGTTGCTCTTTACCAGATAATCAACAATGCTTATATGGTGGCATCACGAATGTCCTGTACGAATACAACATGACATCCCAACTCCTGCTCTCAATGCTGTGACCTAATGAAGGTAATGAAGACCTCAAACGCCTGCATCAACAGCCTGTCTACCTGTAACGCTACTTTCAAAGAACTGTCTACCTGCATCCCTGGGTCACCGATCGACAACACTACTCAGGGCCAGAACATTGACTGTACAAGTCCAGCAACATCGTGCATTTCTCCACCTGCTATTCCTAACATCATTGGCCTAGCAGTACTGTTGATCCCATTGTACTCTTCGATAACCCTCTTCACTGTCCACTATTCCATCAATTTCAGTGTCACTCACAAACTTGCTAACCATGACTCCTCTATTCTCATCCAAACCATTTATCTAAATGATGCACAACAGTGACCCAGCACCGAACCCCATGGCACACCGTTGGTCACAGGCCTGCAGTTTGAGCAGCAACCCTCTATGAACATGTTCTGTCTCCTACCGTCAACCCTGTTTTGTATCCAGTTGGTGAGCACTCTCTGGTTATGTGTGATCTAAACTTACTAACCAGTCTGCCATGCAGAACCTTGTCAAATGCCTTGCTAAAGTTCATGTGGACATCGTGTACTGCTCTGCTTTGATCTGTCACTTGTCTACCTCCATTGTCCTTTCTCTCAGAATTTCCCCAATCGATTTACCCACCTCCGCCATCAGTCTCACTGGTCTGTAGTGGCTGTCAATGATACAAATATCTCTGCGAGGAGCCTTGTAATTTCCTCCCTAGCTTCTCACAAGGTGCTGGAATACATCTGATCTTATCCCATGGTTTTATGAACTTTGTTTTGCATTTTAAGACATCCAGCACCTCCTATTCTCCAATGTCAACTCTATTCAAGACATCACTATGTATGTTCTCAAATTCCCGAGCTTCCATGTCTTTCTCCATAATAAATCGTAAAGCAAAATATTTGTTTTGGATCTTCCCCATCAACAGTGATTCCACACAGATGGTCTCATTGACCTTTCAAGGGCCCTATTCTCTCCATCGTTATAATTTAGTCCTTGTTGAAACTTGCCAAAATGCTTCTGAAAGTTAAAATATCCCCCTACTGCTACTTGCCGCCCCCACCCTTATCTATTCTGCCATTCATGGTCACACCAATCCAACAGCGTTAAAAATATTCCCCTTTTGTAAAATCACGTGTTGCCCATTGTTTCTAAGATCCATTTATTGTTTATTGCTGTATCCTTTACAATACTCTCCAGCATGTTCCCGACTCACTGTCAGGTTAACACCGTTTGGTTTCAGACTGACTGCACAAAGGGTTTTGGGAATCCTTGTGGATCAATCTGGAAAAGGTAGCTTACAGTGTCAGCAGGTCATAGAGAAGGCAGATCAAATGCTGCTATTTATTACAAAGGGAATGGAGTCTAAAAATAGGGAGGTCTTGCTAAAATGATGCAAGGTACAAGTCAGGCCAACCTAGATTATAATGAACAGTATGCGTGCCCTAAGGAAAGACATTCTTGTATTGGAGGCAGGCCAGGGAAGGTTCACTCGGCTGATCCTGGAGATGGTGGGATTTTTCAATGAGAAGAGGTGGAGTAGATTGCCCTTGAATCCATTGGGGTTTTGAAGAATGGGAGAGAAATTGATTGAAACATCCAGGATTCTGAGGGGCTTTGACAGGGTAGATGCCGTGAAGTTAGAAACTAGAACAGTACAGCAGAGTAATAGCCCTTCGGCCCATCATGGCTGTGCTGACCATGTTGCTGTTCTGAACTAATCTCATCTGCCTGCACTTGGTCCATATCCCTCTATTCTCTGCCTGTTCATGCATCTGTCTAAATGCCACTTCATAACTTTACTCTCGCTGCCACCTCTCCCACCTCCTGAGCAGCTTCCATCCTCTCTGTACAGAAAACCAGCCTCATTCATCTCACTTAAAATTTCTCACTCTCACCTTAAACCAAGGCACCCTAGTATTTGATATTTCTACATTAGAAGAAGGATTCCAACTATCCACACTATTCACCTCTCTCCTAATGCTATATAACTGTACCAGGTCACCCCTCAGCCTCCGATACTCTCGCAAAATAATCTAACTATGTCCAAGCTCCTTATAGTAAACGCATTCTCATCCAGGCAACATTCTGGCAACCCCCTGTTACACCCTGCCCAAAGCCTCCACATCCTTCCTGTAGCGCGGCAATGAGAACTACATGCAACATTCCAGACATGGCCGAATGAAGTTTCATTCAGTCACAACATGACATGCAAACGTCTGAACTCAATACTGTGACCAATGAAAGGAAGCATACCATACTCCTCCTTTCCTAACACATCCTACTGTGCTGTTATTTTAAGGGAGCTACGGATTTGCACCCAAGGTCATCTGTTTATCAATGTTTCCAATTAGTGTACTTCCCTCTTCCATTTGACTTCATAAATGCATTACTTCACACTTGTCCCGATCAAATTCGATTTGCCATTTCTGTGCCTAGAGTTCCAGTAGTTCCACTGCTGAAACATTTAACAATCTTCTTCACTTCTTTAATTCACCTAACTTCCCCTAAACGTTACATGCCTTTCCAACGTCATCTGCAAAATTACTTATCAAATTGCTGACCTTTTCATCTTAATCACAGAGATAAATTACAAACAGAAGTCACAGCATTGATCCTTGTGAAACACCATTGGCTACAGACCTCCAATCCGAAATTCACTGCTCCACATTCCTCTGTCTACTATCACCAAGAAAATGTTGTATCCAACTTATCAACCACCATAGATTCCATGGATTGTGGTTTGATCTTCTAGGTCTCCCTTGCTATTTCTCACCTCCACCCAAAGTGACTCTAAATTTTGATTCCCAGATTAAACTGGCTGTCTCACTGATGCACTGACTGTATCCTTACCTAACAACTGGACCTTGATTGGTGTTTTGCTGATGCTGCTGAAACCCTTCAATAATCACATCCCATCCACGGTTATTCGGCAGCCACGTCTCCATAATCATAGTTCGATCATATCTGTTCACTACAGGTAATGCTGTCATTCCATCTGCCTTGTTGCAAATGCAGGGTGCGTTTTGCTGAAAGTGGGTCTTTGAGGGATGGAGAGAGGTTACAAAGTTAGAGACGTTTGGGGGCTGGACAGGGTTAAGGATAGTTACAGGTGCTAGAGAAAGTTTGCAGGAGAAAGGATTTATTGTTTGGAGGAAATTACAGAGATAGAGCCGATTTGAATAGATTCCAGATAGGGATTTGTGTTGAATTGTGGCTCATTATAGGGATTACGTTGTGCAGGGTGTAGAATCATTCACAGGATACGAGGATGTGGTACATTTAACAACAGGTAAGAGGGATAGGGATGATGGTATGGACTGGAGAATATTACAGGGACAGGGAAATTGGTATGGTCTCCAGAATATTAAACAGACAGCAAGGATGGTATGCACAGGAGAATGTTACAGGCATAGGGTGGATAGTATGGACTGGAGAATGTTACAGGGATAGGGAGTAAGTTGTGGACTGTAGAATTTCACAGGGTTAGGGAGTGTTGTATGGACTAGACAATGTTCCAGGGATAGCGAGGAAGTTATGGACTGGAGAAAGTTAGAGGGAGAGCTGGTTTTAAGCACTGGAAGATATTTCAGTGAGTGTGAGTGTTGTGCATGTACGAAAATATGATAGGGATAGGGAGGTATGTTGAGACTGGAGGAGGTTACAGTCATAGAAAGGGTTGAGAGAGACTTGAGTCGCTTATGAGCAAAGGATAGGCTGCAGCATGTGTGGAGCTGTTTACAGATAGAAAGGAGAATATAATGGCCTCAAAACAGTCACACCAATACATAGGTATATAGGAAATGAAGGATTTAAAGAGATTACACAGACCAGGAGTGTTGTCCACAAAGAACAAAGAAAATTTACAGCCCAGGAACAGGCCCTTTGCCCTCCAAGCCTGAGCCCGTCCAAATCTACTGTCTAACCTGTCGCCCAATTCCTAAGCATATGTATCCCTCTGCTCCCCGCCTACTCATGCATCTGTCCAGACGCATCTTAAATGAATCTACCGTGCCTGCCTCTACCACCTCTGCTGGCAACACATTCCAGACAACCACCACCCACTGTTTGAAGTACTTACCGCATGTATCCCCTTTAAACTTTCCACCTCTCACCTTGAAATCGTGACCTCTTGTTATTGAATCCTTCACCCTGAGCTTGTCTCTATCCACCGTGTCTACACCTTTCATGATTTTGTGATACACAGTGGAGGAGATCACACTGACAGGGATGGCTTTACAGACTAATTAATGTTACGAAATAATGGGGGTTGCAACGGTGAGAGCAGGTTTCAGCAAGTTGGAGGATGTAGGCCTGAAGGAGGTTACACACATAGCAATGGCTTTAGGGTCTGGTGGGGGCTACACAGTAAGGGAGTTGGAGTGACTAGAGACATTTACACAGATAGGGAGAGTACTTGTGGTCGGCAGAACTCACAAAAACAGGGAGGATTGTAGGGTGTGCAGGACATTACAGGAATGAGAAGTGATGTATCAACTTAATGGTGTACACAGGCAGGAAAGTTTGTAAGATTTGGAGCAGCTCATCATGATAGAGAGGCGCATGGAGAAATGAGATGTTATTTACTGCAAGCAGTCAGAGACCATGGCAGTGTTGTAAGGTCTGGTGGAGGTTGCACCGATTGGGAGGATTACAGGGACTTGATGATGTTGTACATGGAAGTAGGGTTGTCAGGACTGAAGCTGGCAACAGAGATAGAGAGAACAACAGGGGATTACAGAGATATAGAGGGTAGTGGTCTCTGGTGGAGTTCCATGTTGATGGCTGTTTTGTGGAACTGCAGGACCTTGCAGAGACTGACAGATTTGAAGGGGCTGGAGTGGTGTACAGAGGCATGGAGAAATGTAGTTACTGGAGGATACAGAGATGGTGATGGCTGTAGGAGATGCAATAATTTGGTTGGACTGTAGAAGCTGGAAGGGTTCATACACACAAGGAGGATTGTAGGAGTGTGAGGGGTTTACAGAGATAGGGAGGTTGGAGCATTCTCAGGACTTATTGGTTTGGAGCACTGTCCAGACTGAGGGAGGTTTTAGAATGAGGGAGGGGTAGACAAAAGGATACAGTTGCAGAGAATAGAGGAACATAAACATGTCACTTCAGTGCTGTGTCACTGACGGTCATCAGGAGGATAGTTGTCCTCATTAAAATGTACAGATCCTCAGGAAAATGGACAGGGTGGATGCTGAAAGGATGCCCACTTCCCCTTATGGGAGAGAGACAAACAAGCAGAAATGTTTGACCAAAATGGAGAGTGGGGGCGTTATCATATTTCTCAGTGGCTCAAACCTACTTCCACACAGCTCAAAGCAAGGCAATGCAATAACAAAGAGCAAGGTCGTTTGGGGCTGCAGAAGATACGAGACGGAGGCCAGGTTGGAAGGGCTGGACAGCGTGAGAGAGAAGGGAGTGTTCAACAGCTAGAAGGGTTTACAGGGTGTGGATACTGTCAGGACTGGAGAACATGACAGGGAGATAACGATATGGCACAAGGTCAAACACAGCAGGAAGATCCCAATCTCCATACCTGTCATTTACTCAGGGAACTGCTCTCACCTAGTCTGGTGCCAAGCCCCACATACAAACAGCATGAGGGTTCCCAGCTCCTGGTGCTCAGGGTCCAGCGCACTCACCCTTTAACGGGTCGGTGAGGTTTTTACACAGTTATACATTCTCCTAGCTGACATAAACTGGTAAATACACACTCTCCCATTCAAAGACCATCTGCACTCAGATTCCCTGGTTACACAATCCTCTGAGTGACAGTCTGCAGAAAACAACAACAAAAAAAATTCCATCGCATGGGTCAGGGTTAATGGTAAAAATTTCATTTTCTTAAAATGGAAACTCCCCAATCCTGCATTTCATGCAATTGCCACTTAAAAATATTAAAATAAAGAACATTCCAAATGAAGGCTTCGATGAGGTGAGCTCTGGTCAGTAACATCGATCTGGAGGTTACCAGATGCACAGAGAGTGCTGTGTACCAGAGCCACACCAGGTCAGTGTCAGGCACACAGACAGAATGGGTAAATAGATTCACATCTTAACTCACATCTCCCAGCCTGGGAATCTGAAACTGTGCCCAGCCATTCTGGTAAAGATGTCCAGAATTAGGACATTACGATCAGTCCAATGGTCCAGTCAAAAAAGATCTGTGGTTCAAATTGTAACATTCTTCAGGTTCCACAACCCATTCTCGGTCCCATCCTGCAGGTTCTATGAATCCTGCTACCTCTAACCTCCTGCAGGATCCACGTCCTTTCTTATATTAGTACCACCCTCTAGGTTCGGCAGCCCTTCCTACCACTGTAACATGGCCCGGTCTCTACAACTCTTCCATCTTCTGCAGTGTTCCCCAGAAAGGCACTGGAAAAAGTGGATGTTATGGAGAAAGAGAGAGATATCAGGACTGGAGGGTTTTACAGATATTAGGAACATTGCAGTGACCAAAAGAGGCTTCAGTAATTTTGAGGGTTGAGGCTCATAAAGGAGGTCAGAGAGTTAAGGAGGATTGTAGGGACTTGAAGAAGTTTCACAGTTTGAGTGTTGTAGGGACTGGAGGAATGTACCAAACAGGGCGGGTTTAAAACTGGAGGATTCTGCAGACAACCTTCATAGGTTAAAGTGTAGGATAAAAGATCAGCACAACATCGAGGGCTGAAAGGCTTGCACTGTGCTGTACTGTTCCATGTTCTAAATAGGGAGGGTTACAACAGCAGGAAGAGATTTAAGAAAGCTGGAGAGACACAAATAGGAAGGGTCGCTAGGATTGTCGGAGCTTACAGAGGCAGCAATGGTCTGATCTGGAGCAGATGACCCAGACTGGGAGGGTTGTGGGGACTGGAGGTGTTTTCACAGGAAGGGAAGGCCATAAAGCCACAGGGTGTTACAGAAATGTGGAGAGCTGGAGGGTCTACAGGGGTTTCATGGAGATGGGGAAGTTGGGAGGATGGTGTACTTTACAGGGATAAGGATGTTGTTAGGTTGGGGAGATTTACACAGACAGGGAGTGCTTAGGGAACGGAGCAGGTGACAGAGATAAAGACATTTGTATAGACTGGAAGAACTTACAGACATATGGAGGGTAGTCGTGACAGTAGATGTTTATAGATACAGGAAGGCTTAGATTGTGCAGGTTATTTAGACATGGAGGATGTGGAATCGGAGAGATTTTCCAGGAGATAAAAAGGGCAATTTTGGTTGGAAACAGTTTCACAGATAAGGGAGCATTAGTAACCTCCTACAGTTTGGTCAAAGTGGGAAGGGTTGTAGGGGAGGGTGACGTTTACACAGATAGGGATGTAAGAGCTGGAGAAGGTTATAGAGATGGGTGGATAGATAGAGAGACTGGAGGAGCTTGCATTGACAGGGTGTGTGCTGGCGATGGTTGGATGTCACACAGATAGGGAATCTTATAGGAACTGGATTGTGAGAGTCACAGGCATTGGAGCGGGTTCTACAGATCTGAATGCTGCAGGGACCTGAGAGGATTGTAGGGTCTTCACAGATTGATTGTGTCAGTCAGTCTGGTGAGCTAGGTAAGGTAGATTCGGAAAGCTTAAATCCAATGTATACCATCTTCATTTTCCAGACCAGAACTTCAATATCCCTCATAAGCCACTAATCCCTAAACCTGCCAGCTTTTCCCTTCACTCTAACAGGGACAAATTTGCCCTGGATTCTTAATATCACACTTTTGAAAGGCTCCCATTTGCCAGTCATTCCTTTTCCTTCAGACTCACCCAGTTGACGGTAGCATGATGTGGAGGCCGGTGGTGATTGGGATGGGCAAAGTTAAAAATCACACAACACCAGCTTCCAGTCCAGCAGGTTTATTTGGGAGCGATTGGTTTTGGTTCACTTCTTCATCAGGTGGTTGTGGAGCACAATCATAAGGCACAGAATTTATAGCAACAGGATTGCAGTGTCATGGAATGTAATACTAAACACATTTAGTTTAAGTTTTCATCTTTTAGGATGATCACCTGCGCTTTGAAAGCTGGTGTTTTGAGATAAACCTATTGGAGTATTATATAGTTTTATATTATTTTTAATTCACCCAATCGACCTCTGCTAGATCCTGCCTCATGGCCCCAAACCTGGCCCTACTCCAGTTTCACACCTTAATCTGTGGACCTGTCTGATCTTTTTCCATAACTATGTTAAAACTAAGACAGTTGTGGTCACTGGACACAAAGTGCTCTCCGACTGACACTTCAGTCACTTGCCCGACCACATTTTCTGAGGGGAGGTCCAGTGTTGCACCCGCCCGAGTAGAGTTAGGCCTAGTTAGAGTTGCATTTTGATTTAGGAAACGTTCTTGGACACATTTGACAAATTGCACTCAGTATGGGAGTTCCACTGGGTGGTCCAGTCAATACTGGGAAAATTAAAATCTCCAACCAATACTACTGTATTATTCCGACAGGTATCTCCAATCTCTCTACACATCTGCTCCTCTAGTACCTGCTGGCTATTTGGCGGTCTATAATACCATCCCAACAGAGTGACCAGCCCTGTTTTGTTTCTAATTTCTAAACATGTGGCCTCTTTTTATGACTCTTTAAGTGTATCCTGTCTATGTTATGTCCTCCCTTATCAAAAGGTCAACTCCTGCTCCTCACTTACTTGTCCTTCTGTCCCGCCTGTAGTTTCTGTATCCTGGAACACTGAGCTGCCAGTCTTGCCCTTCTCTCAGCCATGTTTCGGTTATGGCTATAATATCCCAGTCCCCAGAGCTAATCCATGCTCTGAGCTCATCTGCCTTACTAGTCAGGCCTCATGCATTGAAATAAATGAACTTTAAACCAGAAGTCTTTTCCCTCCCTCATCTGTGCCCCTGTGCCCAGCAGGAGGGAGGGAAATTATTGGAAACCACCCTGAGGATGAATCAACACTTGCAAATGCAAGGATCAACTCGGATTAGTCATCACGGATTTGGTAGAGGAAGATACTGTAGGAGGAATTCAGTTTAGCTTTTTGAAATGGTGTCTAAAAATACCGAAGGGGGCAATGCAGATGATGTGGGTTACATGGAATTCATTAAGGCCTTTGACAAGTTCCCACATGGAAGGCTGATCCAAAAGGAAAGAGCCCATGGGATCCAAGGCAAGTTGGCAAATTGGATATGAAATTGGTGGATAATCTTTTTTGTGTTTGAAATTGTTTCGCCAGTGGGTGTACTACACGGATCTGTGCAGGAACGATTGCTGGTTATTCTGTCGAATAATATCTTCTGCTTTCACATCAAAGTCGGTTTGCAGATGACATGAAAGGTGAAGATGTTGTTCAGAGTGAGGGGGATGGTCTCAGGCTACAGTCTGATGACGATCAGATGATAATCTGAGCAGAGTTTAGTACTGATCAATGTGAGGTCATACCCTGTGGGAGGTACGATAAGAGAAGGACAGACAAGATGAATGCTCGGACCTTGCGGAGTGCTGAGGAACACAGGGACCTGAGTGGACAACCCAAAGATCTCTGAAGGTGTCAGCACAGGTGGACCGGGTGGGGAAGGCACCTGAACTAGGAGCGGGAGGGGGAACCATATCCTGGTGGGGCGAATTGCTGGAGCTGCTTGAGAGGAGTTGGATAGTAAACAGTCGTAGGGTCAGAAAGAAGATTGAGGCTGGTACACATGTTAAAGAGAGCCATTTCAAGAGATAAGGCAGGCAAGAACATAGCAGTGAATGGGGGAAAACTGATGATTAAACTGCATTTATTTCAATGCAAGGGGCCTGACAGCTAAGGAAGATGAACTCAGGACATAGATTTGAACATGAAACTGGGATATTAGTTATTACAGAAACACAGCTGAGGGAGGGGCAGGACTGGCAGCTCATTGTTTCAAGATAGAGGGACTGCAGGAAGCATCGAAGGGGAGGCAAGAGAGGGCGTGTGGTGATGTGTTTTGATTGCATGACTCATCCCAGCAGTACTTAGAGAGGATATTCCTGTGGGATCACCCAGCGAAGCTATGTTAGTGGAACTGAGAAATAAGAATGGGTCATCACTTCGATTTAATTGTCCTACTAATCCCTAATAATAAGTGGCGGAATGAGGAAGATATGTCGGGAGATCTCAAATGTCAATCATAATAATAGGGCTGTTATAGTAGGGGTTTTTTAACTTTCCATCTTAGACTAGGACAGCCAGTGTTCAGCGTTTGCAAGGGAGGAATTTGGTAATTGTGTTCCAGTAAACTTGCAATCAATATATAAATGGCCTGAAAACTGAACTGGGCAAAATCTGACCTCCCTTTGGGAAACAAGGTAGGGAAAGGGACTGAGGTGTTAGTGGAAAAGCATTTTGCCAAAGTGACCACAGTTCTATTAGTATGGAAAAGGACAGGCCTGGTCCACAAGTTCAAGTTATAAAATGGGGCCAGCCCAATCTTGATTGTATTAACCAGGACCTTTCAAAAGGTGATTGCAGAGTCTATTTACAGGGAAAGGGAAATCTGGCAAGTGAGAATATTTTTAAAATGAGTTAAATTGAGCGATCAGCGCCAGCATGTTCATATTTGTGTGCAGCTCAATGCTGACAGCATTTGGAAACACACCCTGTCCATTGAGGGTCTGGTCAAGGAAAAGGGGGCACATGTCAGGTATAGCCAGCTGGATCAAGGGAATCTCTGAGGATCACAGGGGCTGTAGGATGGAAATCAGGAATGCAAAAAGGGGATATGAAATTGCCTCGGCAAAGAAGGATGAGTACAATCCAAAACTGATTTTAGATAATATAGATACAATAAGAGTAAACTAACTCGGGACAAAGTAGGGGCCCTTAAAGATCAATGAAGCCATCAATGTGCATGACTTCTGGATATGGCTAAGCTCCTAAAAAAATTGTTCGTTCTAGGACTTACTGTGCACCAAGACTGGGGAACTCAGATTACTATGTTACAACACAATTGGAGTACTCTGTGCAATTCTAGTCTCCCTGCTGTCAGAAGGATGTTGTGAAACTTGAAAGGATTTAGAAAAGATTAATAAGATGCTTCCAGAGTTGTTGCTGAATAGGCTGGGGCTATTTTCCCTGGAGAATCTGAGACTGAGGGGTGAACCTACAGACATTTACATAAACATGTTTATATACATTGACCCCTTTACCTAACACTATGGGCAATTTAGCTTGTCTAAACTGCACATTTTGGACTGTGGGTGGAAACCGGAACACCCGGAGGAAACCCACACAGACACGGAGAGAATGTGCAAACTCCACACAGACAGTTGGCTGAGGCAGGAATTGAAGCTGGGTCTCTGGCGCTGTGAGGCAGCAGTGCTAACCACTGTGTCACCGTGCCACCCCAAGCAGGGGAGTGGAGACAATCCTGGTAGTTATAGGCCTATGAGCTTTACTTTGATTCTGGGCAAAGTGTTGGAAAGGCTTGTAGGGGATAGGATTTATAAGTATATGGAGATGAGTTAGTTGATTAGGGATAGTCAAAATGGTTTTGTGAAGGGTAGGTCGTGCCCTCACAAACCTTATCGAGTTCTTTAAGAAGGTGAACAAAGAGATGGATGAGGGTAAAGCAGTTGGTATGGTGTATATGTATTTCAGTAAGGCATTTGTTAAGGTTCCCCATGGTAGCCTATTGCCGATAATACGGAGGCATGGGATTGTGGGTGATTTAACAGTTTGGATCAGAAATTGGATCACTGAAAGAAGGCAGAGGGCAGTGGTTGATGGGAAATATTGATCCTGGAGTTCAGTTACTAGTGGGTACTGCCAGGGTGTGTTTTGGGTCCACTGTTGCTGTCAATTATATAAATGACCTGAATTAGGGCATTGAAGGATGGGTTAGTAAATTTGCAGAAGACACTAAGGTCAGTAGAGTTGTGGATATTGACGAAGGATGGTGTAGGTTACAGAAAGGTTTAGATAAGCTGCACAGCTGGACTGAAAGTTCGCAAATGGAGTTTAATGTGGAAAGGTGTGAGGCAATTCACTCTGGAGGGAGTAACAGGAACACAGGGTACTGGGATAATGGTAAGATTGTTGGTAGTGTAGATGAACAGAGAGATCTCTATGTCCATGTACAGAGATCCTTGAAAGTTTCCACCCAGGTTTATGGGTTTTTTTAAGAAGCCATTCAGTGTGTGAGCTTGTCTTGGTAGAGGGATCGAGTTTCAGAACCATTAGATCATGCTGCAGCTATACAAAATTCTGGGTGTGGCCACATTACAGGATGGATGTGTAAACTTTAGAAATGATTCAGAGGAGATTTACTAGGAAGTTACCCGGTATGGAGGGAAGGTCTTATGAGGAAAGGCTGAGGGACTTTAAGCTGTTTTTTGTTCAAAAGAATGTGTTTGAGGTCAATTAATTGAGACATATAAGATAATCAGCAGGTGTGATGGGTTGGACAGTGAGAGCCTTTTCTCTTGGATGGCGATGCCTATCATGAGGGGAGGTAGCTTTATATTGAGGTAGATATTAATATACAGATGGCAGAGGTAGGTTTTTTACTCAGATTAGTCGGGGCATGAAATGCATTGCCTGCAACAGTAGTGGACTCACCAACTTTAAGGGCATTTAAACGGTCATTGGATAGGCTTCTGGACAAGAATTGGAATAGTGTTGGCTCCTTGGGCTTCAGATTGGTTCCACACGTTGGTGCAAAATCGAAGGCCGAAGGGTCTGTATTGCGCTGTCATGTTCTGTGTTCTAGTGGGCAAAAGTATGAGATGGGAGAGGAAAGACTTAAAAGCGATTTTAGGAGAAAAGTTTCTACACAGAGGATGGTGCAGTTATGGAATGAGCTTCCAGGGGAAGTCACATTTGAAAAAATGCACTCCGTCCAGGTCTTTTATACTCGAGGTGGCCCAGTCAGTACAGGGAAAATTAAAATCTCCAGCCAGTACTCCTCTATTATTCCTATAGTTATCTGTAATCTCTCTACACAGCTGCTCCTCTGGTATCTGTTGGGTCTACAACAGTCTACAATACAGTCCCAACAAAGACATCACCACCCCCCTCACTTCTTCTATCTAACTTCTAACCATGTGGAATTTTAAATGAATATATTTTTTAAAACATTGGAATTAACAATCCATAAATAAGTATTGATAAAAATCCAAACACTTGACCTTCAGAGAAGGACAACAGTTCACTCTCATGTGGTCTGCACGACATCCCCACAGCAAAGTGTTTGCCTCTCAATTACCCTGTGAAATGGGCGAGTCAGCTGCTTAGTTCAAGGGCAGCAAGGGATGGGCAATAAAGGCTAGTCAGCCAGAGACACCCACATCCCATACCTAATTTTTAAAAAAATCCATTCAGATTGTTCCACTGAAACTGTGCTGGGACCAATGTCCTGGCCAATCACATCGGTAGGTTTATGGACAGGGCTTTCAACTGACAGAAAGGATGCAGGGACAGGCTTCAGGTGAAAGGAGCTCTCCAAATCCAAAGAGAATAAGTGAAGCATCAGAGCAGCGTGGGAATGTGACTGAAGACAACAGAAAGGAACAGGATGGAACAAAGTTTAACTAAAACTGTAAATCAGCAAATCCATTTGTGACAGGGAATTGTGGGAAAGAGTAAATTATAACTTTTATTAATGGAAAAAATCTCTGCAACAAGGTAGATGGATTTGTGACACAGAGATAAAATAGATTTAGACACCAGAGAGATGTGGTTACAGGGCGAACAAAAGGTGGACATAAATATTCAATGATTCATCACCTTGTGTAAACTTAGGCAAAATGGGTAACGCTAACAATAATGGATAAGAAAGGCATTACAGAGAAAGCATTTGGCCGCAGATCATGAAGTAGAGTCAGTCTGAATGTAAATTCTGGCTACTACTTGCCAAGGACACAAGCAGCAGAACAATTTTAGACCACCGAACTGTATTTCATTGATCATCACTGCAATAAAAAGGAATTCAATGGAATTTTTAATAAAGGCACTGTGAAAATTTAGTGAAACATCAATATTCACATAATCTGGGACAATTACACTGACAAGAGTGATAATGGAAGAGGAGTTTGGAGAATTTTTTTCCAGTGTTTCTTTGAATAACACATTGTGCAACTGGCTAGAGATGTAACTGTCTCAGATCGACAGTTGTGTGATGAAACTTCATGAATGAGTAATGTCACCTGGAGAGATCCTCCGGGAAATTGTGATACAATTTAAAGAAATATAAAGTTTTAAAGTGAATCACAGAAAGGACAAGCTACAACTAGAAACAAAAATAGCCAATGACATGAGTTTGATTGGAGAACTGACCAAAGTAAACAGGCTGAACAGAATGAAATATGTGTCCGGAAATGAACAGTGGAAAACATTTGAAGGAACAGTGTAAAACACTCAACAAAAGGACATTCCACTGAAACAGACAAAACCTCAGCAAGAAATCCCCACCGGTCCCTCACTCAGGACAAAATGGATCATATTAGATTATGAGGCTGAGAAGATCACCACAAAGTACTTAACATCCTATTACAAAGCCAGTACGAATTGCTGCAGCTGGAGGGGTTTGCAGAGGTAGGGAGGGACATGTGTATTTTTATTTATTCATTCATGGGATGTGGGTGTCACTGCCTGGACAAGCATTCTTTGACCCCATTCTAATTACCCAGAGATTGCTGGGGCCCAGGCAGATATATATAATACTTTGCTGGCCACAGGTGAAGTGCTGAATGACTGGAGGATAGCTAATGTGGTTCCTTTGTTCAAGAAGGGCAGCAGGGATAGGCCAGGTAATTACAGAGCAGATAGTCTAACAGCAGGGGGAGGGAAATTATTGGAAACAATTGTGAGGATGAACCGACACTTGCAAATGCAAGGATCAACTCGGTTTAGTCATCACGGATTTGGCAGAGGAAGATACTGTCTGAGGAATTCAGTTCAGTTTTTTTTGAAATGGTGCTTAAGTATATTGATAAAGGCAGTGCAGATGATGTGGTTTACATGGACTTGAATAAGTCCTTAAACAAGATCCAACATGGAAGGCTGGTCCAAAAGGACGGGGTTCCAAGGCACCTTGGCAAATTGGATGCAAAATTGGTGGATAGAATACTTTCACCAATGGATGTACCACAGGGATCTGTGCAGGAACCATTACTGGTTATTCTGTTTAATAGTAACTTTGAAGTGAAAGTAGAAGGTATCAACAATACGTTTGCAGATGACATGAAGTTGTTCACACTGAGGAAGATGGTCTCCGTCTGCAGTCCGATGTCGATCGGATGATAATCTAAGCAGAGTTTAGCTCTGGTTGAAGTGAGGTAATACTCTGTGGGAGGTACGATAAGCGAAGAACAGACATAATGAATGGTAGGTCGTTGCGGAGTACTGAGGAATACAGGGACCATGGTGGACAAGTCCATAGATCCCTGAAGGTGTCAGCACAAGGAGACAGGGTGAGAAAGGCATCTCAACTGGGAGCAGGAGAGGGACCCACATCCTGGTGGGGTGAATTGCTAGAGCTGCTTGAGAGGATATAAACCAGTCTGGCACGGTGTTGGACCTTAAACAGCCGTAAGGCCAGAAAGAAGATTGAGGCTGGTACACAAGTTAAAGAGAGCGATTTCAAAAGACAAGACAGGCAAGAACATAGCAGAGAATGGGGGAAAACTGTTTATTAAATTACATGTATTTCAATGCAAGGAGCCTGACAGCTAAGGAAGATGAACTCAGGGCATGGATTGGAACATGGGACTGGGATATAATAGTTATTACAGAAACACAGCTGAGGGAGGGGCAGGACTGGCAACTCATTGCTTCAAGGTAGAGATGCTGCAGGAAGCATCGAAGAGGAGGCAAGAGAGGATGTATGGTGGTGGGTTTTGATTGCATGAATCATCACAGCAGTACTTAGAGAGGATATTCCTGTGGGATCGCCCAGTGAAGATATATTAGACGATCTGACAAATAAGAATGGGTCATCACTTTGACACAACCGTACTGCTGACGCCTAATAATGAGTGGCAGACTGAGGAACAAATATATCAGGAGATCTTAAATATCAATCATAATAATAGGGCTGTTGTGGTAGGGGTTTTTGAACTTTCCAAACCTCGACTGGGAGTGCCAGTGTTTGCAAGGAAGGAATTTGGTAATTGTGTTCCAAAATATTTCCCAATCAATATGTAAATGGCCTGAAAAGAGAAATGGCAAAACCTGACCTCCCCTTGGGAATCAAGGTAGGGAGAGGGACTGAGGCGTTAGTGGGAAAGCATTTTGTCAAAGTGACCACAGTTCTACTAGTTTGAAAATGGCGATGGAAAAGGACAGGCGTGGTCTACAAGTTCAAGTTATAAAATGGGGCCAGACCAATCTTGATTGTTTTAGCCAGGAACTTTCAAAAGGTGATTGCAGAGTCTATTAACAGTGAAAGGGAAGTCTGGCAAGTGAGAATATTTTAAAATATAAATTGAACAATCAGCGCCAGCATGTTCCTGTTTGTGTGCAGCTCAATGCTGACAGCACTCGGAAACACTGGCTGTCTATTGAGGGTCTGGTCAAGGAAAAGGAGGCACATGTCAGGTATAGCCAGCTGGATCAAGGGAATCCACGAGGATCAAGGGGCTGTAGGAATACACTTTGGGTGGAAATCAGGAATACAGAAAGGGTACATGAAATAGCCTCAGCAGAGAAGCATAAGGAGAATCCAAAAGTGATTGTATAAATATATTAAGAGTAACTCGAGACAAAATAGGGGCCCTTAAAGATCAATGAGGCAATTGATGTGTGGAACTGCAGGATATTTGCTAAGACCCTAAACATTTTTGTCACTCCAGAACTTACTGTGGACTAAGACTGGGGAACTCAGGGAACAAGAGTAATATGTTAGACCACAATTGGATTTCCCTGCAATTCCAGTCTCCCTGCTCTAGGAATGATGCTGTGAAACTAGAAAGTGCTCAGAGAAGATTGACAAGATGTTGCCAGGGTTGTTGCTGAATAAGCTGGGGTTATTTTCCCTGGAGCATCGGAGACTAAGGGGTGACCTGACAGACGTTTATATAAACATGAGAGGTATGGATAGGGTAACCATTCAAGGTCTTTTCCCAGGGACTGGGTAGTCCAAACCTAGAGGGCATAAGTTTAAGTTTAGAGGGGAAAGATTTAAAAGGGACCGAAGGGACAGCTTTTTCATTCATAAGGTGATGCATGTATGAAATGAACCAAGAGAGAATGTAAGAGATACTGCTACTATGACAACATTTAAAAGGTATCTGGATGGGAATATGAATTGTAATGGTTTAGTGGTACATGGGCCAAATGCTGGTAAATGAGATGGATTTGTTTAGGTCTTCTGGTCAGCATGGATGAGTGGGACCGAAGGGTCTGTTTCTATGCTGTACATCTCTATGACTTGAAAAGAGTGAATGTTGTAGAAGAGGTGGTGCTGGCAGCTTTAAAACACAAAGTTATGGAAAGCCCCAGAACCTGATTAACTATAAGACAGGCGATGCTAGGGAAGAAATTGTAGAGCCCCGAGCAAAGGTATTTGTACCATTGACAGCCATGTGAGATGGGCTGGAAGTTTGGAGGGTGGAATAATTGACAGTGCAGGAGGTTTTCTAAGATTACAAAGGGATCTTGATGAGTGAATGGGCTGAAACACTGTAGAGGGAATTCAATTTGAATAAATGCAATGTAATAAATTTGGTAAAACAAACAAAGGTAGAGCTTATACAATTAATGTTCGGGCCTCGGTTAGTGTTTTAGAGCAGACGGACCTCCGGGTTCAGGTACATAATTCTTGAAGTTTGCATCACAGGATGGATAAGGCAGTGCTTGGCATGCCTGACTATTGCTCAGTCCATTGAGTGTAGGATTTGGGACATCATGTTGAGATTGTACCGATATTGGTGAGGCCTCTTCTGCAACACTCTGTCCAATTCTGGTCGCCCAGTTGTAGGGAGGATATTATTAAGCTGCAGGGGTTCAGAAGAGATTTACCAGGATGTTGTTGCTGGGTATGGAAGGCTTGAGCTCTGAAAAATGGCAGGATAGGCTGAGTCTTTTTTCACAGAAGCCTGGAGATTGAGAGGTGACCTTATAGAAGTTTATAAGATCATGAGAGATATAGATAGAGTTAACCATAGCTGCATTTTCCCCAGGATGGGGGAGTCTCAAGAGAAGGGGCCACATTTTTCAGGTTAGAGGAGAGAGATGTTCAAAAGAATGACATGAGGGTTAAATTGTTACACAGAGGGCGGTTTGAGTGTGGAATGAAGTTCTTGAGGAAGGGGTGGATGTGGGTACAATTACAGCGTTTTTCAGACATTTTGATAAGTACGTGAATAGGAACTGTTTGGAGGGATATGGGCCAGCAACAGATAGTTGGGATGGGTTAGTTTGAGATTATGTTTGGTACCAACTGAAGGGTCTATTTCCATGCTGTACAATTATGACAAGAATATTGTTTTGGTCCATTATTTGAGAAATGCTGTGATGGAATGCTAGGGAACTAAAGACCAATTAGCCAGATGTCAGTGATGGGTAGGTTGTGGAAGTGATTCTGCCAGACAGGAGCTACATCCATTTGCAAAGGCCAGGATTGATGAAAGTTAGTCAGCACAGCTTTGTGTGTACAAAGTTAGGTCTCACTAACTTGATTGCTTTTGTTGAAGTGGTGACCATACATTGTCTACACTAAAGTCAGCAAGGTCTTTGACAGGGTTTAGCATGATGTACTGGTTCAGAAGATTGGATCACATGGGATCAGGGAGAGTTAGTCAACTGGATACAAAATTGGCTTGACAGTTGGAGACAGAGAGTAGTGGGAGAGGATTGTTGTTCAGACTGGTGGCCTGTGACCAGTGGTGTGCTATAAGGATCGGTGCTGGGTCCACTGATATGTATCATCTACATAAACGATTTGGTTGAGAATATAGGAGTCATTGTTAGTAAGTTTGTAGATGATCAAATTAATAGAGTCGTGTGCAATGAATATGGTTATCAAAGGGGCTCTTGAACAACGGGGCCAGTGGACCAAGGAATGAAAGATGGAGTTGACGTATGGTGTTGGGTTTTGTTGAGACAAACCAGGGAGGACTAACTAATGGTTTGGCCCTGGACAGTGTTGTCGAACAGAGAGAGACCAAGGGGTGCAGTTATATATTGTTCCTTGGAAGTGACATTGTAGTTGGACAGGGTGGGGAAAGCAGGATTTGACGCACTTTCCTTCATTGTCCAGAGCTTTGATATGAATTGGAGACATTTCTAACATTGTCCTAAATATTTGCCTTAGGCAGAGGAGGCTACGGATTGACCCTATAAAAGGTTTATAAAACCATGCGGGGCCTCAGTAAGGTGAAAAGCCAAGGGTAGGTGAGTCCAAAGCTAGAGAGTATAAACGTTGGGTGAGAGAGCAAGGATTTAACGAGGGAGCTGAGGGGCAACATTTTCCACAGAGGATGGGGCATAGACGGAATGGACTGCCAGAGGAAATGGGAACAATTGCAACATGGAAAAGACATTTGGGGAGATACATGGAGAGGAGAAGGTTTGAAGAGATAAGGGCCAAACGCAGGCAAATGCAACACGTTTAGTATAAGAATCATGGTCAGCATTGATGAGTCGGAGTGAAGGTTCTGTTTCCGTGCTACATGACTCTGTCTCCAGTTAACGAGGAGGAGACTACTGAGATAAGACATGCTGTAGACACTGAAACAAGTTACAGCGATAGGGATGGTAGGCTGGAATGCAGTATGTTTCAAATTAGTGAAATAACTATAAGGAAGGGAGGAGGTTACAAAGATAGCAACTGTTATAGGATTTTAAAAAAAAATTGAAGACATTGGTCAACAAGATATGACATAGATTCAGTGTTGCAGTGTGGTTAGTCTTAGTATAACAGACCTTACATTATGGGCAGGGATTGAGCCTGGGGTATGTCTGTATTGTGCTCCCCCTCCAGCACTATATCTGTGTCATGTCTTGTTAGCTGATGTTTGGAGCCCTCTCATTGATCTCTGCCCTGTGCACTGTGAGTAATCTTACCTCACTCCAGGATTTATTGAGGACTCCAGATCTCCCTGCTCTTTGTCTCTCTGACTGACCAACCATCTTCAATGAGGTGATGGACAAGACACCCAGCAGTTGGGAAGTCTATTGAGTCAGGGCCTTCCTGAGTACGTGTAGGAGACAGAGAGATAGACAGAATGGGAAATTAGACTGATGCTGTGAGGGTTACACATGGAAAATGGCACTGTGTCCCACAGAGATCTGAAAAATCCCAGTTTCCATCCTTGGCCTTTGCTGCTGCGTCTCTCTGGAGTGGAGAATTCTGTTGGCTCAGGATCTGGAGTAGCTATAAGAGCAAGAGACACTGACAGAGGCAGCAATTAGACCCACACAGTGAGGGATACCACATGCAGAGAGACTGGGTGATATCACCAGAGTGCAGCAAGTTATCAAGATCAAACAATTATGCAGGAAGAATGGGTTTAGCTTCATGATGCACTGGTGTCAGTGTTCGGGGATGGGCAACCGTTGAGCAGGTGAAGTGAAGTGGTACTACTAGAGCATGTATCCAAAACCTCAGCTAATGTACAGGGGAGAAAAGTTTGAATCCCACCATCAGAAATGGTGGAATCTGAAATCAATAATTTTAAAAATAGTAATTAACAATCCACATGTAAGTATGAGACCATTGCTGATGTACAAAAAGCCCAAACACTTGTCCTTCAGAGATGGACATCTGCCCATCCTGACGTGGTCTGCACTACATAACCACAGCAAAGTGTTTGCCTCTCAATTACCCTCTGAAATGGCTGAGTAAGTTACTCAGCTCGAGGGCAGCTAGGGCTGAGCAAGAAAGGCTGGTCAGCCAGAGACACCAACATCCCATAACTGATTTTTAAAAAATAATCCATTAGGATGGACCCACTGGAACCGTGCTGGGATCAGTGTCCTGGCCAATCATGTCGGTAGGTTTATGGATAAGGCTTTAAGCTGACAGGATGCAGGGACAGGGTTCAGGTGAAGGAACATTCCAAATCCAAAGAAAGGTGACGCATCGGAACAGCATGGGAATTTGGCTAAAGACATTCAGAAAGGAACCAGAATAGACAGAGTTTAACTAAAACTACATCAGCGAATAGGAATGTGACAGGACATTGTGGGAAAGAGTAAATTATATCTTTTTTTCGCATGGACAAAGTCTCTGCAATAAGGTAAATGGATTTGTGACACAGAGATAAAAGAAATTCAGACATCAGGGAGACGTGGTTACAGGGCGAACAAAAGGTGAACATAAGTATTCAATAGCTCACAACCTTGCGGAAACTCAGGCAAAATGCGCAATGAGAACTATAATGGATAACAAAGGCATTACAGAGAAAGCATTTGGCTGCAGATCATGAAGTAGAGTCGGGATGTAAATTCTGGCTACTACTTGCGAAGGACAGAAACAGCAGAACAGTTTTAGCCACCGTTCAGCATTTCATTGTGCATCACTGCATTAAACAGGAATTAATTGGAATTTTTTAACAAATCTATTGTGATAATTTTGGGAAACTTCAATATTCGCATAATCTGGGACAATCACACTGACAATAGTGATAGTGGAAGGGGAGTACGGATAACTTTTTTTCAGTGTTTCTTTGAATAACACATTGTGCAACTGGCTAGGGACATAACTATGTCAGATCGATGGTTGTGTGATGAAACTTAGTGAATGAGTAATGTCACCTGGAGAGATCCTCCGGGAAATTGTGATAATGTGCAGTTTAAAGAAATATAAAGTTTTAAAGTGAATCAAAAAAAAAACAAGTTACAATGAAAAACAAAAATAGCCAATTGCATAAATTTGAGAGGAGAAGTGACCAAGGTAAACAGGCTAAACAGACTGGAACATGTGTCTGTAAATGAACAGTGGAAAACATTTGAAGGAACAGTGTAAATCACTCAAAAAAAGTACATTCCATCGAAACAGACAAAACCTCAACAAGAAACTCACTCCTGTCCCTCACTCAGGACAAAATGGATCATATTAGATTATGAGGCTGACAAGATCAGCAAAACATGCTTAAAATCCAGAAGTGAGAGTGTGCTTTAAGAGTAAGTTTTAAAGGGATTGCAAAGGGTCTGCTCACAGGAGGAGGGCAGTGGGAAGGGGAATCATTGTCAGGGTTTAATGACACAACAGGAACAGGGAGAGGTGAAGGTGTTGGAGGTGGTGAGAGCATTACAGAGAGTGATCAGGGCCTGAAAGGTTTTACAAAGCCAGTACGGATTGATGCAGCTGGAGGGGTTTGCAGAGATAGGGAGGGATATTGGAGGGAGAGGATCAACCAGCTGCTCATCCAAAACCATCACGTCAGTGGCCACAGGATTTTTCGTACACGCTATTGACCCTCCTCAGGCCATAGGATTATTCACACACAGTATTGACCTTTCTCAGCCCACAGGAGCATTCACATAAAGTATTTACGAATTACAGGCCAGAGGATAATTCACACACTGTATTGACTGTCCTCAGGACACAGGATTATTCACAGATAGTATTGACCGTTCTCAGGCCACAGGATTATTCACACAGTTTTGAGCATTCACAGCGCACAGGATTATTCATACTCTGTATTGACCATGACAGGCCACAGTATAATTAACAAACAGAAATGACCATGCAGAGACCACAGATTATTAACACACAGCATTGACCATCCACAGGCCACATTATTACTCTCACACAGTATTGATGATTCACAGGCCACAAGTTTACCAACACTCAGTATTGACCATTCTCAGGCTGCAGGATTATTCACAGACAGTATTGCCCATTCACAGTTCTCAGGATTATTAACACACAGTATTGAATAACCTCAGGCAACAGGATTATTCACACACTATATTGACCATCCTCAGGCCACAGGAGTATTCACACACAGTACTGAACATTCTCAAGCAACAGGATTATTTACACACACAGTATTGACCATTCTCAGGTCACAGGATTTCTCACACACTGTATTGAGCAACCTATGGCCACAGGATTTTTGAACACACTGTCTTGAACATTTACAGGTCACAGGATTACCCACACAATGTATTGACTACCCTCAAGCCACAGGATTATACACACACAGTATTGACAATCCTCAGGCCACAGTATTATTAACAAACAGAAATGACCATGCACAGGCCACAGATTATTAACACACGCTATTGACCATCCTTAGGCAAAGGTGTATTCACACACAGTATTGACGATTCACAGGCCACAGGATTATTCACACACAGTACTGACCATCATCAGTCTGGAAGATTATTCACACAGTATTCTACATCCTCAGGCCTCAGGATTACTCCCATACTGTATTGACCATCCTTAGTCCACAGGATTACTCACACACAGTACTGACCACCCGAAGACCGCAGGATTATTCACTCACCGTATTGAGCATTCACAGCCCACAGGATTATTCACACACAGTATTGACAAATCACAGGCCACAGGATTAGTGACACACATTATTGACCATCCTCAAGTACCAGGATTATTCACACATGGTATTGACCATTATCAGGACACAGGATTATTCATATACGGTATTGACTTACCTCAAGTCACAGGATTTTTCACACACAGTATTGACCATCCTCAGGCCACAAGGTTATTTTCACAAGGTATTGACCATCATCAGGCCACAGGATTACTCACCCAATATACTGACCATCCTCACACAACATAATTATTCACATAATGTATTGACCATCATCAGGCCACAGGATTATTCACACACAGCATTGACCATTCTCAGGCCACAAAATTATTCCCACACAGTGTTGAGCATTCATAGTTCCCAGGATTATTACGTACAGTATTGACCATTCTCAGGCCACAGGATTATTCACACACAGTATTGACCATCCTCAGTACACAGGGATACTCCAAAAAAAAATTCTCAGGTCACAGGATTACTCAGATACAGTATTGACCACCATTAGGCCACAGGATTAATGAACACACTGTCTTGACCATTTACAGGTCTCAGTTTTATTCATACACAGTTTTGACCATTCTCAGGCCACAGGATTGTCCACACAGTGTATTGATCACCCTCAGGGTGCAGAATTATTCAGACAGTACTCACTACCCTCAGGTCACAGGATTGTTCACACAGTGTATTGATCACCCTCAGGCTGCAGGATTATTCACAGACAGTACTCACGACCCTCAGGTCACAGGATTGTTCACATATAGTAATGACCATCCAAGGGTTATTCACACACAGTATTCAGCATTCACCATGCACAGGATTATTCACACACAGTATTGACCTTCCTCAGGCCAAAGGATTATTCCCACACAACTGACCATCCTCAGGCCACAGGATAATTCCCACACAGTTTTGGCCATCCTCAGACCACAGGACTGTTCACAAATAATATTGACCATCCTCGCGCAGCAGGATTATTCACACACAGTATTCACTATTCACAGTCCACAGCATTATTCACACACAGCATAGACCCGTTAACAGACCACAGGATTATTCACACAGAGCATTGAACAGCCCCAGTCAACAGGATTAATCGCACACAGTTTTGACCATTCTCAGGCCACAGGATTGCTCACACACAGTATTGACCATCCGCAGGCCAAGGGTTATTCACACACTATTGATGATTCACAGGCCAGAGGATTATTCACACGTGGTATTGACCATTCACTGTCCAAGGATAATTCACACACAGCATTGACTGTCACAGGCCACAGGTTTATTCACACACAATATTGAATATCCTCAGGGCACAGGATTATTCACGGTATTAACCAGCCTTGGCCACAAGATTATTCACAACAGTATTGACCATCCACAGGCCACAGCCTTATTCACACACAGTATTGACTATCCTTAGGCCACAGGATTATTCCCACACTTTATTGACTACTCTCAGGCCACAGGATTATTCACACACAGTATTGACCATCCTCAGGCCACCGGATTAGTGGCACACATTATTGACCATCTTCAGGCAACAGGATTATTCACACACAATATTGACTATCCTCAGGCCACAGGATTATTTTCATACATTATTGACCAGCCTCCAGCCACAAGATTATTCACTCAAAGTATTGACCAACCTCAGGCTACAGGAGTGTCCATAAACAGTATTGAGCATTCATAGTTCCCAGGATTATTTAAACACAGTATTGACAATCCACAGTCCACAGAATTATTCACACAAGTATTCTCCATCCTCGGGCCACAGGAGTATACACACACAGTATGCTAAATCCTCAGGCCTCAGGATTATTCACACACAGTATTGACCAGCCTACTTCCACAGGAGTTTTGAACCTACTGCCTTGTCAGTTTACAGGTCGCAGGATTATTCACACAAAGTATTGACCATCCTCAGGCCAGAGTATTATTCACACACAGTATTGACGATTCATAGGCCACAGGATTATTCACACACAGTATTGACCACCCAGAGGCCAAAAGTTATTCACACACAGTATTGATGATTCACAAGCCACAGGAGTGGCAACACACATTATTGACTATCCTCAGGTACCAGGATTATTCACACACGGTATTGACCATTATGAGGACACAGGATTATTCATATACAGTATCGACTTACTTCAAGCCACAGGATTTTTCTCACACAGTATTGACGATCCTCAGGCCACAGGATTATTTTCACAAGGTACTGACCATCATCAGGCCATGGGATTATTCACACATAGCATTGACCATCCTCAGGCCACAATATTACTCCCACAGTGTTGAGCATGCATAGTTCCCAGGATTATTCACACATCATATTGACCATCCTCAAGCCACCAGATTTGTCACACACTTTATTGACCTTCCTCAGGCCAAAGGATTATTCCCACACAGAACTGACCATCTTCAGGCCACGGGATAATTCCCACAGAGTTTTGGCCATCCTCATGCCACAGGTTTGCTCACAAATAATATTGACCACCCTCACACCGCAGGATTATTATTCACACACAGTATTCACAGTCCACAGCATTATTCACACACAGCATAGACCGTTCATAGACCACAGGATTATTCACACAGAGCATTGAACAACCCCAGTCAACAGGATTAATCGCACATAGTTTTGACCATCCTCAGGCCACAGGAGTATTCACACACAGTATTGACCATTCTCAGGCCACAGGATTATTCACACACAGTATTGAACATCATCACGCTACAGGATTATTCTCACACAGTTTTGACCATTCTCAGGCCACAGGACTATTCACACACAGTATTGACCATTCTCAGGCCACAGGATTATTCACACACAGAATTGACCATTCACAGTCCACAGCATTACTCACACACAGCACAGACCGTTCACAGGCCACATGATCATTCACAGACAGTATTGACGATTCACAGGCCAGTGGATTATTCACACATGGTATTGACCATTCACTGTCCAAAATTTTATTCACACATAGTATTGACTATCCTCAAGCCACAGGATTATTCTCACACAATGTGGACCATCCTCAGGCAACAGGACTACTCACACACAGTATTGACAAGCCTCAGGCCACAGGATTATTCACAAACAGCATTGACTACTCTTAGGTCACAGCATTATTCACACACGCTATTGACCATCCTCAAACCACAGGATTATTTTCACATGGTATTGACCATCATCGGGCCACAAGATTATTCACTCTCAGTATTGACCAACCTCATGCCACAGGAGTGTTTATAAACAGTATTGAGCATTCCTAGTTCCCAGGATTATTTACATACAGTATTGACAATCCACAGTCCACAGGATTATTCACACAACTATTCTCCATCCTCAGGCTGCTGGAGTATGCAAACACAGTATTCTACATCCTCTGGCCACAGGATTATTCACACACAGTACTCTACATCGTCAGGCCTCAGGATTACTCACACACTGTATTGACCAGCCTACGGCCACAGAATTTTTGAACCCTCTTATCAGTTTACAGGTCACAGGATTATTCACACAAGGTATTGACCATCCTCAGGCCACAGGATTATTCAAGCACAGCACTGACCATCCACAGGCCAAGGGTTATTCACACACATTATTGACCAACCTCAGGCCACGGAATTATTCACACACTGTATTGACAATCGTCAAGCAACAGGATTATTCACACAGAGTATTGACCAACCTCAGGCCACAGGATTATGCACAAATGATATTAAACATTCTCAGGCCACATGATTATTCACACACTGTACTGACCAGCCTACGGCCCCATGATTAATGAACACACTGTCCTGACAATTCTCAGGCCACAGGATTGTTCACACATAGTATTGAAGATCCTCAGGCCACAGGAGTATTCACACACAAAATTGACCACCCTCAGGCCAAGGGTTATTCACACACAGTATTGAAGATTCACAGGCCACAGTATTAGTGACACACGTTATTGACTATCCACATGTAAAAGGGTTATTCACACACGGTATTGACCAGCCTCATGCAACACACACACACACACACTGGGACTCACACACACACACACAGGGACTCACACTCACACACACTGGGACTCACACACACACACACAGGGACTCACACTCACACACACTGGGACTCACACACACACACACGGGGACTCACACTCACACACACTGGGACTCACACACACACAGGGACACACACACACTGGGACTCACACACACACACACACCGGGACTCACACACATACACACACACACTGGGACTCTCTCTCTCTCACACACACACACACTGGGAATCACAGACACACACACACACAGAGCGACACAGACTCTGTCACACACACACACTGGGACTCTCTCTCTCTCACACACACACACACACTGGGGACCCTCTCACACACACACACACACTGGGACGCTCTCACACACACGCACACACACACACTGGGACTCTCTCTCTCACACACACACACACACACACACACACACACACACACACACAGGGACTCTTACACACACACTGGGACTCTCTCTCACACACACACACACACACTGGGACTCTCTCTCTCACACACACACACTGGGACTAGCACACACACACACACACACACACACTGCGACTCTCTCTCTCACACACACACACACACACACACACAGGGACTCACACTCACACACACTGGGACTCACACACA
Source organism: Chiloscyllium punctatum (assembly GCF_047496795.1). Lineage (NCBI taxonomy): Eukaryota > Metazoa > Chordata > Chondrichthyes > Orectolobiformes > Hemiscylliidae > Chiloscyllium > Chiloscyllium punctatum. The sequence goes on from NC_092777.1 coordinate 7,342,622, forward strand.
CACACACAGGGACTCACACTCACACACACTGGGACTCACACACACACACACGGGGACTCACACTCACACACACTGGGACTCACACACACACAGGGACACACACACACTGGGACTCACACACACACACACACCGGGACTCACACACATACACACACACACTGGGACTCTCTCTCTCTCACACACACACACACTGGGAATCACAGACACACACACACACAGAGCGACACAGACTCTGTCACACACACACACTGGGACTCTCTCTCTCTCACACACACACACACACTGGGACCCTCTCACACACACACACACACTGGGACGCTCTCACACACACGCACACACACACACTGGGACTCTCTCTCTCACACACACACACACACACACACACACACACACACACACACACACAGGGACTCTTACACACACACTGGGACTCTCTCTCACACACACACACACACACTGGGACTCTCTCTCTCACACACACACACTGGGACTAGCACACACACACACACACACACACACTGCGACTCTCTCTCTCACACACACACACACACACACACACTGGGACTAGCACACACACACACACACACACTGGGACTCTCTCTCTCTCACACACACACACACACACAGGGACTCTCTCTCTCACACACACACACAGGGACTCTCTCTCTCTCTCTCTCACACACACACACACACACTGTGACTCTCTCTCTCTCTCTCACACACACACACAATGGGACTCTCTCTCTCTCTATCTCTCACACACACACACACACTCGGACTCACACACACACACATACTGGGACTCTCACACACACACACACACAGGGACTCTCTCTCTCTCTCTCTCTCTCTCTCTCTCTCACACACACACACACACACACACACTGGGACTCTCACACACACACACAATGGGACTCTCTCTCTCTCTCTCTCACACACACACACACACACACAGAGGGACTCTCACACACACACTCACACACACACTGGGACTCTCTCACACACACACACACTGGGACTCACACATACACACACACACACACACACACAGGGACTCTCACACACGCATACTGGGACTCTCTCTCTCTCTCACACACACACACAATGGGACTCTCACACACACACACATACTGGGACTCTCTCACACACACACACACACACACACAGGGAGTCTCTCTCTCTCTCTCTCACACACACACACACACACACACACACTGGGACTCACACACACACACACACACACACACACACACTCACACACACACACACACACACACACACACACACACTGGGATTCTCTCACACACACAGACACACTGGGACTCTCTCTCACACACACACACACACACACACTGGGACTCACACTGGGAATGGGGTTGGTGAGGAACGGCGTTGTTCGGGGTTGGGGGGGATGGGGTTGGGGGTGATGGGTTTGGGGGGGAACGGCGTTGCACGGGGTTGGGGAGACGGGGTTGGGAAGGAACGGCGTTGCACGGGGTTGGGGGGGATGGTGTTGGGGAGGAACGGGGTTGCACGGGGTTGTGGGGGATGGAGTTGGGGAGGAACGGCGTTGCACGGGGTTTGGAGGACGGGGTTGGGGGAACGGCATTGCACGGGGTTGGGGGGGACGGGGTTGTGGGGACCGGGGTTGGTGAGGAGAGGCGTTGCACGGGGTTGGGGGAAACGGCATTGCACGGGGTTGGGGTGGAAGGGGTTGGGACGGAACAGCGTTGCATGGGTTTGGGGGCACAGCGTTGCACGGGGTTGGGGGAACAGCGTTGCACGGGGTTGGGGGGACGGGGTTGGGGAGGAATGGCATTGCACGGGGTTGGGGGGCATGGCGTTGCACGGGGTTGGGGGGAACGGTGTTGCACGGGGTTGGGGGGCATGGCGTTGCATGGGGTTGGGGGGAACGGCGTTGCACAGGGTTGGGGGGAACGGCGTCGCACGGGTTTGGGGGGAACAGCGTTGCACGGGGTTGGGGGAACAGCGTTGCACAGGGTTGGGGGGACAGTGTTGCACGGGGTTGGGGGGGACAGCGTTGCACGGGGTTGGGGAACGGGTTTGGGGGGGACGGGGTTGGGGGGGACGGGGTTGGGGGGGACAGTGTTGCATGGGGTTAGAGGAATGGGGTTGAGGGAGAAAAGCGTTGGGGGAGAAAAGCGGGGGAACAGCATTGCACAGGGTTGGGGGAACGGGGTTGGGGGGAACGGGATTTGGGGATGAACGGCGTTGCACAGTGTTGGGGGGAACGGCGTTGCACGGGGTTGGGGGGCATGGCGTTGCACGGGGTTGGGGACGGGGTTGGGGGGACGGGGTTGGGGGGGACAGTGTTGCATGGGGTTAGAGGAACGGGGTTGAGGGAGAAAAGCGTTGGGGAGAAAAGCGGGGAATGGCATTGCACAGGGTTGGGGGAACGGGGTTGGGGGAACGGATTTGGGGATGAACGGCCTTGCACGGGGTTGGGGGGAACGGCGTTGCACGGGGTTGGTGGCATGGCATTGCACGGGGTTGGGGGAGCGGCGTTGCACGGGGTTGGGGGGAACGGCGTTGCACGGGGTTGGGGGGGACAGGGTTGGGGGGAACGGGGTTGGAGAGGAACGGCGTTGCATAGGTTGGGGGGAACGGGGAGGGGGGAACGGCGTTGCATGGGGTTGGGGGGTATGGGGTTGGGAGGAACGGGGTTGGGGGAACAGCGTTGCGCGCGTTTAGGGGGGACGAGGTTGGGGGGAACGGGGTTGGGGGAACAGGGTTGCACGGGGTTGGGGGGGATGGGGTTGGGGGAACAGCATTGTACGGGGTTGGGGGGATGGGGTTGGGGGGATGGGGTTGGGGGGAACGGCGTTGCACGGGGTTGGGGGGGGACGGGGTTGGGGGGCAGGGTTGTGGAGGAACGGCGTTGCACGGGGTTGGGGGGGATGGGGTTGGGGGAACGGCGTTGCACGGGGTTGGGGGGAATGGGGTTGTACGGGGTTATGGGGGGCATGGTTGGGGGGAACGGGGTTGGGGGGGACAGGGTTGGGGGGAACGGGGTTGCACGGAGTTGGGGGGAACGGGGCTGCACGGAGTTGGGGATGATGGGGTTGGGGGTGACGGGGTTGGGGGGTGACGGGGCTGGGGGGAGCGGGGCTGGGCGAATGGCATTGCACGGGGTTGGCAGACGGGGTTGGGGGAACGGGGTTGGGGAGGAAGGGCATTGCACGGGGTTGGGGGGACAGGGTTAGGGGGCACGGGGTTTGGGGGCATGGGGTTGGGTGGGACGGGGTTGGGGGGCACGGGGTTGGGGGGACGGGGTTGGGGGAACGGGGTTGCACGGTGTTGGGGGAACGGTGTTGCACGGGTTGGGGGAACGGCGTTGCACAGGGTTGGGGGGACGGGATTGGGGGAACGGGAGTGCACGAGGTTGGGGGATACGGGGTTGCACGGGGTTGAGGGGGAAGGGGTTGCACGGATTTGGGGGGGACGGGGTTGGGGAGGAACGGCTTTGCTGGGGGTTGAGCGGGACGGGGTTAGGGAAAATGGCGTTGCACGGGGTTGGGGGGTATGGGGTTGGGGGGGACAGCGTTGCACAGGGTTGGGGGGAGAGCGGGGGACGGTGTAGGGGAGGAACAGCGTTACACGGGGACGGGGGTCGGGCACGGGGGGGACGGGCACGGCGGGTAGACAGGGGGATGGGGAGACGGGGGGTACGGGCACGGGGGGGAACGGGCACCAGGGGACAGGGACAGGGGGACTGGGACGGGGATGGGGACAGGGACGGGTCGGGGGGGACGGAGACGGGGGGGTCGGGGGGACGGGGACGGGAGGGACGGGGGGTGGGGACGGGGATGGCGACGGGGTTGGGGGTGACGGGGTTGGGGGGTGACGGGGCTGGGGGGAACGGGGCTGGCGAATGGCATTGCACGGGTTTGGCAGACGGGGTTGGGGGAACGGGGTTGGGGAGGAAGGGCGTTGCACGGGGTTGGGGGGACAGGGTTAGGGGGCACGGGGTTGGGGGGCATGGGGTTGGGTGGGATGGGGTTGAGGGCACGGGGTTGGGGGGACGGGGTTGGGGGAACGGGGTTGCACGGGGTTGGGGGAACGGCGTTGCACGGGGTTGGGGGAACGGCATTGCACGGGGTTGTGGGGACGGGATTGGGGGAACGGGAGTGCATGGGTTGGGGGAGACGGGGTTGGGGGGGAAGGGTTGCACGGATTTGGGGGGGACGGGGTTGGGGAGGAACGGCTTTGCTGGGGGTTGAGCGGGACGGGGTTAGGGGGAATGGCGTTGCACGGGGGTTGGGGGGTATGGGGTTGGGGGGACAGCGTTGCACAGGGTTGGGGGGGAGCGGGGGACGGTGTTGGGGAGGAACAGCGTTACACGGGGACTGGCACGGGGGGACGGGCACGGGGGGGTAGACAGGGGGACGGGGAGACGGGGGGTACGGGCACGGGGGGGGAACGGGCACCAGGGGACGGGGACAGGGGGACTGGGACGGGGACGGGGACGGGGACGGGTCGGGGGGGACGGAGACGGGGGGTGGGGTTGAGGGGGACGGGGATGGGAGGGACGGGTGGTGGGGACGGGGATGGCGACGGGGACGGGGGGAATGGGGATGGGGGGGATGGAGGGTCGGGGACAGGGGGGAATGGGGACGGGGAAGGGACGGGGGGACTGGGGACGGGGGGGACCGGGGGTGTACGGGGACAGGGACTGGGGGGGCCGGGGCCGGGGCCGGGGGTGTATGGGGACAGGGACTGGGGGTGACGGGAACGGAGGCGGGGGGTCCGGGATGGGGACTGTGGGGTGGAACGGGGATGGGAACCGGGACGGGGCCGGGGGGGGGAAGGGGACGGGGACAGGAGGCAGGTGGGGGGTGATGGGTGGGGGGGAATGGGGGCGGGGGGAACTGGTGGGGGGGAGACGGGGGGGTCGGTGGGGGACGGGGACGGGGAGGACGGCGACGGGGGGGAACGGGGACAGGGGGAACGGGGACGGGGGGGAACGGGGACGGGGGGATGGGGACGGGGCATGGGGGTCTGGGACGGGGACGGGGGACGGGGACGGGGTACGGGGAATGGGGATGGGGGGGCACGGGGGGAAGGAGGGGGTTGACGGGTGGGGGGAATGGGGACGGGGGTGCTTGTGGGGGGAGACGGGGGATCGGGGGGAAACAGGGACGGGGACGGGGACGGGGGGCAGGGATGGGGACGGGGGCGGGGGGGACGGCGACGGGGGGAGGAACGGGGACGGGGTGGTGGCGACGGGGGGACGGGGACAGGTGGGGGTCGGGGACGGGGCCGGGGACAGGGGAGGGGAAGGGGACAGGGACTGGGGGGTACGGGGATTGGGGGGGATGGGGAGGTGGGAACGGGGGGAAGGAGGGGGGGATGGGTGGGGGAATGGGGACGGGGGGACTGGGACGGGGGAGGGGGATGGGGATGGGGACGGGGGAAACGGGGACGGGGACGGGGATGGGGACGGGGACAGGGGGACGGGAACGGGGGTATGACGGGGATGGGGGGGTCAGGGACGGGGGGAACTGGGACTGGGGGCGACGGGGGACGTGGGGGGGGAACGGGATGGGGGGGGACGGGGGGGGATGGAGGGGATGGGGATGGGGCGGGGACGGGGGGACGGGGACGGGGACGGGGACGGGGGGGTGACGGCGACGGGGACGGGGGGACGGGGATGGGCGGGGTGACAGGGACGGTGACGGGGTGGACGCGGACGGGGGACGGGGGAAGGGGGGGAAGGAGGGGGGGACGAGTGGGGGTGAATGGGGGACAGGGGGACTGGTGGGGGGAGACGGGGGGGTGTCAGGGTGGACTTGATGGGGGAGCGGGGACGGGGACGAGGCCGGGGGCGACGGGGATGGGGACGGGGACGGGGACGGGTCGGGGACGGGGGATGGGGGGAACCCTCTCCGTCTCTCGCCGCTCCTTCGCACTCCCTCTCTCTCTCATCTCCCCCTCCCCACTCCCTCGCCCACCCCTCTCTCTCCCTCATCTCTCTCCCTCATCTCTCTCTCCCTCATCTCTCTCTCACCCTCCCCTCTCTCTTGCCCTCCCTTCTCTCGCTCGCCCATCTCTCGTCTCACGTCTCTCGAACTCCCCTCTCTCGCCTTCTGCTTTCTTGCCTTCCATTCTGTCTCTCCCCTCTCTCCCGCCCTCCCCTCTCTCGCCCTCCCCTCTCTCGCCCTCCCATCTCTCTCGAACTCCCCGTTCTCTCGCTATCCCTTCTCTCGCCCTACATATTCTCTCGCCCTCCTCTCTCTCACCCTCCCCTCTCTTGCCTTCCCCCTCTCGCCCTCCCCTCTCTCTCCATCCGTGCTCTCGCCCGCCCCATCTCTCGCCCTCCTCTCTCTGTCCCTCCCCTCTGTATCTCCTCTCTCCTACGCTGTCCCCTCTTTCGCCCAGCCCTCTCTTTCACTCTGCCCGCACTCGCCAGCCCCCTCGCACCCTCCCCCTCTCTCGCCCTCCCCACTCTCTTGACCTCCCCTCTTTCGCCCCTCACTCTCTAGCTCTCCCCTCTCTTGCCCTCCCTTCTCCATCTCTATCCCCTTTCTCTCAATCTCCGTTCTCTTGCTTGACCCTCTGTCTCCCTCCCCTCTCACTGTCACTCCCCTCTAACTGTCCCTCACCTCTCACTCTGCACTCTCTCGCGCAAATTTCTCTCTCCCTCTCCTCTATCTTGCCCACTCCTCTCTCTCGCCCTCCCCCTCTCTCTCGCCACTCCCTTGCACTCCCCTCTCTCTCCCGTCTCCCCCTCCCCACACCCTCGCCCACCTCTCTCTCTCACCCTCCCTTCTCTTGGCATCCTCTCTCCCTCACCCATCCCTCTCTCTCCCTCACCTCTCTCTCCCTCCCCTCTCTCACCCTCCACTCTCCCTCCCCTCTCTCACCCTGCACTCTCTCAACCTCTGCTCTCTTGCCCTCCTCTCTCTCTCCAACCCTTCTCTCGCCACCCCTTCTCTCGCCCTCCCCTCTCTCTCGCTCTCCACTCTCTCGCCCTACACACTCTCTCTCCGTCTCCCTCCCTCCTCATTCCTTCTCTCTCGCCCTCCGCGCTCTCGTCTTCCCGTCTCTCGCCCTCGCCTCTCTCGCACCGCCTCTTTCTCCTTCCACTCTCTCGCCCTCCCCGCTCTCGCTCTCCGGACTCTCACCCTACACTCTGTCTCTCGCCTCCCTCTTGTCCTCCCCTTTTTCACGGTCACCTCTCTCTCGCTCTCCCCCTCTCGTGATCCCCTCTCTCTCGCCCTGCCCCATCTCTCAGACCCCTCTCTTTTGCCCTCCCCTCTCTCGCCCTCCCCTCTCTCTCTCCCTCCCCTCACTTTCACCCTCCTCCTCTCACTCTCCCATCTCACAAACACTCCCTCACCTCAATCTCGCCCTCCCTCTCTCTCGTCCTTCCTCTCTCTCTCACCGCTCTCTCGCACTCCCCCTCTCTCTCCCCTCTCCCCCTCCCCACTCACTTGCCCACCCCTGTCTCTCGCCCTCTACGCTGTCTCGTCCTCACCTCTGTCTCGCCCTCCCCTCTCTCTCCGCCCCCTCTCTCACCCTCCCCATCTCTCGCCCTCATCTCTCCCTTGCCCTCCTCTCACT